>NC_135720.1:89080554-89380554 GCF_964656455.1 Halichoerus grypus | reverse complement strand
CATGAACACAACTAGATAACTACCAATCATCCTAAATACCCCAGAAATTGACATGAAGACTGACAGGACAAACTCTACAACTAAAGGAGAGAAAAGACCACATTGAAGAAAGCAGGAAGTGTGAAGAGATGGTTTAGGGGAGAAAAGGATCACAGGTGCTACGGAGGGGAGGGAGCTGTGTTATGGAGAAGGGTAAGAGAGAGAAGAGCATATAGGGGAATGCACAAGGAGAACTTTTTTGGAGCATGAGAAGGGCTGAATTTCATGAGTTCTTGCAACCACTGGCTTAAAGGTTAGCAGGCTTGGCTGAGATAGAGCCAGGAGGGCACTGCGCTGCTCCTGGAGAGAAGGCAGGCAAACACTGGGGGGCAGACAGTGTGGAAAAGGTGATCTGAAAAACACCTGGGGCACACAGTGGGGGAGATTATTCCCTATTCTAGGAGGACTTCCCTGAGAGGCAGCATTCACAGAGACATATCTCTGGGAACAAAGAAGCTGGCTGGTGCCATTTCCCTCACTTGTCCCTCAGCATATATACAGACCCACCTGCAGGGAGTGGCTCAGTGCAGACACTGGCTGCCTAACTTGCTTACACAAAGCCCCACCCCGTTGTGTTCTGGCAGGACTGCCCTTCTCAGACAAGCTTGCCTCAGTCCCAGCATGGTGGGACCCACCTCCAGAAGACCAAAACACACTCCTGCCCACACCACATCTCCCGACCTGAGAGTTCTGCAGGGCCTCAGTTCTGATAGAGTTGGTGTCAGGTCTCATTTCACAAGCAGGCCAGAGCACAGCTAGTTAAAACTCACCACATTCAGGCCAGGGACAAAACACTGACTACAGCAGCCAAGCAGGGCCTCTGCAGACACCTAGCCTGAAGGATACAGCAGCAAAACACAATAGCAGAGTGCATGCAACACACACTGGAGACATTTCCTGAAGTGCCAGGCCCTGGGCACCACATGACCTCTTCTTCATAAGGCTATTACTTTCAGGAGCAGAAGACATAACTGTCTTTTCTAACACACAGAGGAAGGCAGAGATTTAGACAAAATGCCAAAGTGGAGAAAATTATCCCAAAGGAAAGCCATGGCCAGAGATCTAAGTGAAACAGATATAAGTAACATCCCTGATGGAGAATTTAAAGCCACAATCATAAGGATACTCCCTGGGCTTGAGAAAAGAACAGACCACATCAGTGAGACCCTTACCACAGAGATAGAAGAGTTAAAAAAAGAATCAATCAGAGAATGAAGATTGCACTATGAGATTGGAAACAGGATGCATTGAACAGCAGGCTGGAAAAAGCCAAAGAAAAAATCAGTGACGTAGAAGACAAAATAATGGAAAATAATGAAGTTGAACAAAAGAGAGAAAGAAGAATTATGGGTCATGAGAACAGACCTAGGGCACTCAGTGACTTCATCAAACAGAGTAACATTCACATTATAGGAGTCCCAGAAGAAGAGAAAGTAAAGAGGGCAGGAAATTTATTTCAAGAAATAATAGCAGAAAACTTCCCTAATCTGGGGAAGGAAACAGACATTCAGATCCAGGAGGTACAGGGAATTCCCATCAAAATCAACAAAAGCAGACCAACACCAAGACATACAATTAAATTTGCAAAATATAGTGATAAAGGAAAAAATCTTAAAAGCAGCAAGACAAAAGAAATCCATAACTTATAAGGGAAAACTGATTATGCTAGCTGGGGATTTCTCAACAGAAATTTGGCAAGCCAGAAGGGAGTGGCTTCATATATTCAAAGTGCTGAATGGGAAAAATCGGCAGCCAAGAATACTTTATCCATCAAAGCTATCATTTAGAATAGAAGGAGAGATGAAGAGTTTCCCAGACAAACAAAAACTAAAGGAGTTCATGACCCCTAAACCAGCTCTGAAAAAAATATTAAAGGGGGACTCTTTCAGTGCAAAGGAGAGACCAAAAGTGACAAAGATAAGAAAGTATCAGAGAGAAATCTCCAGAAACAATGACAAAACAAATAATAAATTGGCAATAAACATATCTATCAATAATTATTTTGAATTTAAATGAACAAAATGCTCATCAAAGGACATAGGGTGTCAGAATGATAAAAAAAACAAGACTCATTTATATGTTGCCTAAAAGAGACTCATTTTATTTTATATTTTATTTTAATTTTTTACAAGAGACCCATTTTAGACCTAAAGACACCTGCAGATTGAAAGTGACAGGGTAGAAAAACATTTATCACACAAATGAATGTCAAAAGAAAGCTAATATAAGCAATACTTATATCAGATAAACTAGGGTTTTTTGTTCTTATATTGTTTTTATCCTGCTTTGGTGTCAGGGTAATACTGGCCTCATAGAATGAATGTGTTCTCTCTATTCCATTATTTGTAAGGTTTTGATAGAATGTCATTATTTATTTTTTTAAATGTTTAGTAGAACTCACCAATGAAACCATGTAGTCTTGGGCTTTTCTGTGCTGGAAGATTTTTGATTCCTAACTCAACTTTCATTCTTATTGGTCTAAGATGATTTCCTGTTTCTTGGATTTAAGATACATGATTCCATCTTGGTAACTGCATTTTTAGGAATTATCTGTTTTTTTCCCTAAGTTATTTGATTTGTTAGCATATAATTGTTTATAGTAATCTGTTATCATACTATGTATTTCTGTAGTATCTGTTGTACTGTTTTCTCTTCCATTTCTCATTTTGGTTTTTGAGTCTTTTTCTCTCTCTTTTTAATGTAAAGCATTGTCAATTTTATTTATTTTTTAGAAAAAGTGGTCATAACTTTCAGGGGTGCCTGGGTGGCTCAGTCGATTAAGTGACTGACTCTTGGTTTAGGCTCAGGTCATGATCTCAGGGTCCTGGGATTGAGCCCCATGTTGGGCTCCACACTTAGTGGGGAGTTTGCTTGAGGATTCTCTCTCCCTCTCTCTTTGCCCCTCCCCCCCACTTGCACACGCATGCCCTCTCTCTCTCCCTCTAAAATAAATAATTTTTTTAATGTTTATTTTTTAAAAAGATTTATTTATTTATTTTAGAGATAGAGAGAGTGAGTGGGGGGAAGGGCATACAGAGAGAATCTTCAAGCAGACTCCCGGCTGAGCACAGAGCCTGATGTGGGGCTTGATCTCATGACCCAGGAGATCATGACCTGAGCAGAAACCACTGAGCCACCCAGGTGCCCCTGAATAAATCTTTAAAACAAAACAAAACAGAACAAAACAAAATCCGGTCATAACTTTCAATGTTATGTTATTGTTTATTCTGGTCTCTATTTTATTTATTTCCACCTTTTTTTTTTGTTATTTCCTTCCTCTACTAAATTTCAGCTAAGTTTCTTCTTTTTCTAGTCCCTTGTGGTGTAATGTTAAGTTGCTTATTTGAACATTTTTTCTTAATACAAGCATGTATAGCATAAAAATATTAAAATAAAAAAATAGAATAAAAAAGAAAAGAAATCAAAACTCTCCCAGCGAAGAAAAGCCCTGGCCCTGATGGCTTCAAAAGAGAATTCTTAGCAAACGTTTAATGAAGATCCTAACATTAATGACTGAAAAACTGAAACTTTGCAAGATGAAAAAAATTCTGGAGATGGAGGGTGGTAATAGTTGTACAACAAGCAGGAATAGACTTAATACCACTAAACTCTACACTTAAAATGGTTCAGTACATTTTTATGCTATGTGTTTTTTATGCAATAAAACAATTGGGAAAAAAAAGTAAAGGTGAGGCCTGTTTTTATGTTTACAAAGATCTCATGATTTTATCTCAACTGTAGTCTATAGTCTCATCACATCACTCTTGAAAAATGACCTAATCCCGGAGTGTAGCATGGGCTCCATTCATGTCTGTTGCACCAAATGTGAGGACATAGATGTTGTAAAATAACTCAAAAGAATAAGTAATGTTTAATTTGTGAAGTGGCCTAGTCAGGGCACTATTCAATGGCACATACTCAACTGAATACCACAATGTCTGTCAAATGTATCGTCACTTCTAACTTTATTTGAAAATGGAATTGAAATCACTACCAAGGCTGTATCATATCATAAAACCTAAGTGAGTAAGTTAGATTATTGCTTAGCAAATATTCATGCCCTATTTCCTTCCATGAGAGGAATATAGTTCCCTGATGTTGGGCATAGCTATGACTTTCTTTGTTTAGTGGGGTGACAGTGGAAATGATATGAGCAAAACTCAAGGTCTGCTTTTCTGATTTGAATGGCCTCTTACAATTCTATCTTTTCCCATAAGAAGATTATGCCTCAGGTGGTTGAAGGTGTAGGGGAACGAGAAACAGGTAAACTCAGTTTACAGCTAGGAAACAAATCCAACTGAGCCAAGTCTAAATTATCTGAATTCCAGCTAATCTACAAATGAGTTAGTGTGAAACAGATGTTAACTGCTACTCAATGTTATTATGGCTATATACTAAGGAAGAAAGGAAATTCATCAGAACACAAAGAGAATCAAGATTCTAAAAGTCTCTATTTTGTGAGACTATATTGGTTTAACTAGGTGAAACAGAAAAGTGAGAGTTTAGCTTTGCTATGCATGTAAAGATAATAGCTGAATATTTCAAAAGGTAAGTACCTCGTGAGAAAATAAAGAAGAAAAAAATAGCAAATATACATAAGTTTTAAAATCTTTATTGATGAAAGAAAGGGAAGAAATAAGACTCATGCTAGAAGGGGCATTAAGGAAGAGAGAAGGCTTTCTGATTTTGTTGTTCATTTACTTTTTTTTCCTTAAAAAAAGAAAGAATCAAAATATATTTACAATTACAAGAGAAATACCAATGAAGCAGGAGAATTAAAATGAAAGAAAGGAAGTTATTGACTGATTCTAAACAAAGCCACAGCTCAAATTCTTACTCTGAGATGGGGAAAGAGAAGAATAGTGATGTTGCAAATAAGTTCTAAAGCTGCGAGGAAGGTGTGCCCACACAGAGCTGTTGAAATGAGAAGAACAAAGGTGGCACTTGTGCTGGATAGCTTATATTTGCGACTATGGGATAAGGAGATGGTGCTGCTGAATAAGAGGGAGAAGACTGCAAACAGCTTTTGTGGGGAATTTTATTGTCTGTTTATAATGTATGTTTATGATGACTGTTGACAAATGACAAAAGCCAAATCTACAATGGTTTCATTATTTCCTATCTTACATCTTACTAGCAGACCCCATAACTCTTCTGACCAAAGCCTTTTAATGGCAGTCCAGTAGCCATGTGGCAAAGTTCACTTTCTTTGATGTGATACATTAGATTATGATTCAGCAAGTATTTACATACACATCCCCCAAACAATAGGAGGAATATACTTCCCTATTCTATTATACAACTAATTATTTTCTGTCTAAGCTTTTACAACATTGTTCAACATATCTCAATGCCCTTCTCCCTTCATTACCTTGAATGTTCATGACCATTCTAACTTTTCCCAAGAAGTTAGATTTTTTTGATTACTTTATCTTCTGTGGATTTCTTATTATACAGAATTGTTCAGCTCTTATTCTCTTTCATCATGTCCTGGATATAATGCAATTTTTCAGTTTTTTTCTTCATAAATCTACCTACCTAACTTTCTTCTCTCCTCAAGTAGAATTGCTAGCTCTTAGGGAGAGAGTGTGTTGAAACTTTTATCCCCTGTGCTTAGAAGTCTACTCTATACTTTTGTGAATATTAATATATATTTGTAACAATAACAAAGATAAAATGAACAGGTCACACTTTCAAAAAATTTACATTATTCACATTATTAAATATCACAACCTCTCCCTCTTGGTAAATTTATTCTAAAATCTGACCTTAACTTAAAACTAAAGATCCCTCTGGAGCAGGCAATTCAATGTCTGGTGACCCTTTATTTCTGCTTTCTTGTGTTCAGTATAGAATAACTAAAATTCACCTTGGCAGAAAGAGAACCAAAGAAATTTGATCAAATAGTGTCATCTTCTACATAAACAAGATAACATTTACTTTATTTTGAAAAATAAGGCACAAAGGTGAAAGAATATAAAATATATGAATTATACTAATTTATTTTTAAAGGAAATGACAAAATATTTAAAATAACAGAATATATGATGACCTCAGGATAGTTCCGTTTAACATAATAATAAAGCAAACAAAATCCTGAGATGAGATCCACAATTTCTATTATATTTTAGTGCTTACCCAATCTTTGAGCTTCTATTTACATTGCAGATACTTTGGGGGGAGGGAAGATAAGTTGGGGCCATATAAAGAAATTCTATTTTCATTAAAGTAATAAAATGCAAGAAGAACTTTTTGAGGACTGAAGTGAATAAACACTTTGACCTTCACTCCCCAAAACACACATTTTATTTGTGAAAGTTATCTATAGGAAAAGAAAACGTTCTGACACTTTAAAGTTTTGTTTGAAGTATTCCTTTAGCAAATCTGTTTATAGAGGAAAAGTAGATGTCTGGTATATTATTCAATCGGCATAATTTTTACTTTGTATTTGTTTTGCTGCAATTTCTCTTCTGGAAATACTGCTACAAGAGCGAAGAGAGCAGAATAAGATTGATCTCCTTAACAAAAATTTGAAGTTTTGTGTATACAACCTGTCATAAGTTGTTCTATGTGAACGTTTTCTCTAAGTATTTCTATTGTCCACTATAAATTTTTGTAAAGCTTGAGGCCACTCTGGTCCATTTAAGTCCTCTCTCAATACAGAGACTGATTTTTTACCTAAAGTTAATTATTCTAGAAATTGTGTGTATGTGGTGAGGAAAGTTTGTGTGTGAGTTTGTATGTATGTACAGGAGAAGGGAGGTTTGAGATAAGGTGCACACAGATAGAAATGGGTATAACTAGGACCCTTTCAGATATATGGGACAAAACCAAGATCACTATATTTTTTTCTTAATTTTAATATATCTGTGAGTATCCACATATAGTGACATTCTCATTAATTAGGTTCTAAGGGAAAAAAAAAGTGGTAGAAATCTATATTGATGATTTCTTTATTATTCCTCTATTTTCCTCTAATGTATGCCTGAGATTGCATAGAAGTATATTTAAATGAACCGAAGTATATTAATGGGGTAATTAAGTCATGAAATTATAGATATGTTATATTCTAAGTTTAGAATATGAAGTCTAGATCATTCAATTCATAGTACAATATAAGTTTTCTGACCTTTTATACCTTCTACTTACATTCAAGTTTGGATAATGATACAATTGATCTTAAAATTGTATAGATATACCTCTTCCAAATACTAATCGTTCTATATGGGAAAAATAAAACAACAGTGTTTTTACAAAATAAAAATAATAATTATACTGTATAATGTATACTTTATCTTACTGAACTATTTCTATTTTATAGCAATTAAATTATGTAATGAGTTGGGTTTAACTTTCTTAAGCCAAAAGGAAAATGATTGAACACATTTGAATTATTTTATATATTATTGAAAACAATAATTTTGGGAAAATATAGAATATAAATACTTATAATTGTTATACTTCATGTATAGGATCTGAGAAATTATTTATTTTTCCTTTTGACTATCATGAGTTTTACTATCATAAAGTTGTATGTAATATACAAACAACATGCATTTTAGTAATATATATAACATAATTCAACATTGATAGACTACACATCCTTTTCTATGTTAGAATGGAAATAAAGAAAAATACAGAAGAATGATGATCTATGTTGCAAAATTTTAAAACAGAAGCTTATATTATAGTTAGTTTAATTTAAGGCTCTTTTAGAGTTTTATATTTCTGTTATGATGAAGATGCCAACTTGGTCCTGGCTGTTCCATAAAAATGAATTAAATTTAGTATTCATAATTAGCTGTATGCTCAAAAATTAGTGATTGAAGTTCTCAAACCTATCTCAAAGTTTTTCTTCTGACAGCTTCTACTACTGATTAATGAAAATTCCTAAGAAATGCCTCTGAAAATGTGTTAATTCAAACTTTAACAATTTTGAAACGTTCCACAATAGATTTTGAATTTATTATTCCTATTCTTTTTCCCTTATTTGTTTGAAGAACCTTTTATGAATATTGCCTTTTGTAAAAATGAGATATTTCAATAAATGAAAATAAGCAAGGATCATGTTGTTAAAAATAAAATTATATTTTAAGAGCACTGAATAAACAACAAAAAGATGACTGACTTTCCAGAATATTTTACATAAATCCAATATAAAAACCTGTAAAGAATGGTTACAGAAATAACAGAAATGTTAATTTCCTAAAGTCATCTTCATTCTTGAAGTCTTATTGCACTAACTCTGACTCAGTAACAATAAAACTACATTAAAGTATTCTTCTCAGAATCATTAAGAGGTATTGATTACCAAATCTTTTCCAAATTCTTCCTACCCTTTAGCCCATTATCATAATTATTACTATTTCATCTTTTCTGTGGAGCCTTTCCTGGTAAGCCAAACATTTTCCTTTCTTTTTTTTTTTCAGATTTTTTTATTCATTTGACAGAGAGAGACACAACGAGAGCAGGAACACAAGCAGGGGGAGTTGGAGAGGGAGAAGCAGGCTTCCCACCGAGCAGGGAGCCCGATGTGGGGCTCGATCCCAGGACCCTAGGATCATGACCTGAGTGGAAGGCAGACGCTTAACGACTGAGCCACCCAGGCGCCCCAACATTTTCCTTTCTAAATGCTTTTAATATTATATCTCTATTGTGTAATGATCCCTTTATTAGGCATTTCTATATTTTCTAACTGGTCATATTTATTAAGTATATATTCAGAGTCTCACCACTGTGTCAGACACTGAGCCAAGGATGAGGGATAATAAAGTGAAGTGAAAATCAGTCAGGGGTAACTTACTATCAGAGAAGACAGAGACAGACAGAGACTAAAGGAATAACACAAAGGAATGTAAACTGGCAATTCATGATAAATTCTACTAAGGGAAATTTCATTATAATCTGAAGGACTTGTCCTTGTCTGGGAAACAGGGGGATACGACTTAGAATTTCATATTACTTTATGATGTTTCATTGTTTGGTAATTATCATTTTAGATTAATATACTTTGCCTTCTGAGTTGTATGCCACCAGAACTTGGGAAGGAACAATGTAATGTACTAGTTTTTATTCATTACTTTGAATCTAGGCACATGGAAAATGTGACTGATAGTTTATTAACATGAATGCAGACTAAGATCATTACTGTAGATGAATTACTGTAATAATCCACTGTGACATGACAAGTTTCTAGAGTTGTATCTTTAAAAATGTCATAAAAACAAAGTATATTTCTTTACTAGAGTAACCTAATCAGACTTCACTTTATTTAGAACAATGATAATAGCAAATAAAACAAGCCTAGAGAGACCATGGAAGAAAGAAAAAAGATATTTTAGAAATTTTAACAGCACATTTTTTTATTGTTTGAATAAGAAGCTCACATTTTCATTTTGCAATGGACCCCATGTTATTTAGTTGAACCAACATAGCCACAAATAATCAAATAGTCTTTTCCACCCTTCAAGTAGAAAGGGTTAGTCATGCAGCAGTCATTTCAGAGACATCGCAATAACTTTATAATAATTATAATCTGGTTTTTGAAAACTAAAGCTATTTACTCAAATTACAAAATTAAAACCATGCTGTGATACCATTTCTTAGAGAAACTCTTAAATGCAGATATTTAAAATCTAAACAAGAGACAAGGTCAAAAGTAAGGGCAATGTTTATATATTTCAACCAAGGAAGATAGATCAAAATCTTATGGGTTGCAATACAGATTTTCTGAAAAAGATGAAAGATGAACATGATTATTATGATCACATATATAAAAAAAAATTTCTATGATGCTAATATAACACTGTTTTATTACCAGAGAGATGTGATTAGGCATCTTAATTGCTGATGGTATCTGACAGATTGTACATCTACTAAAGTATTCAAAATTATTTTCTTCATGTCCTAGTTGAACCTATTGTTCTTTACCAGATGGTTCCATCCAGAACCACTACTATTTTATACCCGGAATGATCTGCAATTTGCTCTCTAACACAAATCCTTGATTGCTGCTCTGAATAACATTAAAAAAATTACTATTTATCAAAAACATTCTATAAGGACCTTAAAACAATACCATCATTCCTCCAAATTTTCAGGAATTCCAAACTATAGTTTACTGTAATTTTTAGTGTCCTAGACTGACTTAATGGAGTTAGGCTTCATCATCCATTTTGTGGTGGAGGAAATAGAAACAATGCTTATCTTAGGAAAAGAAAATAATTGAATAAGAAATGTTTTTTCATCTTATTTCATGTTAACACTTGCAGAAATGGGTCACTACTTACCTCTTTACTGAGCAGTTACCACTTTATATTGAGCAATGAAAACCATGAAACCATGAAAAAATAAATACAATAAAATACATGAAGCTACTGAGATTATGTAAAAATACATTTACAAGCAATTCCAATGAATTTTCTAAGTCTTGGAATGCATTACTATATTGCCCCTACAAAATTTACGTTAAATGTTAGACTGTATTTTCAGCTTATAAAAACTGAAAAATACATGAGAATGACTTATCTTAGTCTTTTAGACTTAGTGCTTCAGTCTAAGGTCATGGAATCTGTAAAACAGTTAAAGGATTATTAGTTTGAGGGCGCCTGGGTGGCTCAGTTGGTTAAGTGTCTGACTTCGGCTCAGGTCATGATCTCAGGGTCCTGGGATCCGGCCCGCTATTGTCAGGCTCCCTGCTGGGCTCCCCACTAGGCAAGAGTCTGCTTGTCCTTCTCCCTCTGTACCTCCCCCTCCACCTCCCCCTGCTCATGCTCTCTCACTCTGTCTCTCAAAAAAGGATCATTAGCTTGCCTGTATTTCTAACATTCATTAAAAACTTAAAAATTCCACTCACCTTGGGAGAACAGGTGATCTATGGAAGCAGAGCAAAACATTTTTTGTATTTGTTGCTTTTAGTGCTTTTTATTTTGGAACCTAATTTATTTGGGATCTACATTCTAGCATCTAGCATAATTAAGCAGAATGAGACCATAGAGCATTTATGCTACAGAAGGGTAATGGCTCCACTCTGGTTGGTACATCTCGCATGTCTGGAGGGTAGAGGTTCTCTTTGATTGTTGTTGCACGGTAACTCTGGGTATTCAGGTAAAAGTCACACATCTGGAATCTGTCTAGAAAGAACATTTGACATCACATCTACTTTTTTTTTATTTTTTATTTTTTATTGTTGTTACTGACTCACAAGCAAGCCCACATTCTGTTTATGGGAAATAGCCAATTCTAGTATAAATTCTAGAAAGGAGGAGGAGGATTCATAAACTCCATTATTTTTCTTATTTGAAAACTGCACACCAATGAATGGTGTTCGAATTTATAACACTGTCTGTGCAAAATGCTTAATTTTCTTGGCCACACACAGTTTGCAAATTGGGAAAGCCCTACATTTTATTCAGTGACTTGGATCTAGCCTGAGGCCATCCATTACACGTGGCATTGTGATACTTTGCAATTTCCAGCTCAGGGCCTATACTGGGGTCTATTAAATGCAATAATCTCTTCCTCTCTTTTGTTAATGTCTAAATTATTTGAGGAGATTATATTAGGGATTCAGATGAGGAGTAGAAAGAACAGGTATTTTGAAGATATGAGGAGTGAGTAATTCTTCAAGAAGAGGAAAAAAAAAATCAGGGAGTTTTATGAATAATTATGAGCTGGTTACCTTTCCTTTGAAATATCCTCCAGAGAGTTACAGGACCTCACAGGGAATGGCTTCATGCATGCACACAGTGAGGCTGTTCATATGCATTCAGTTTTTCAGTCTTGTGAAAGCTTCCCACACCCCAGGTTGAGTATGAAAGCTGCAAACCACTAGTGATAAAGGAATTATGTAGGCAGGGCAATAAGATAATTCAGTAGTAGGTGTGGAAGCCTGATGATCTGAGGATTTATTCCCTTTCCTCCAATATTGGGCTATCATCTAAGATTTATTTGTTGCTCTGGGATGAGAGAAAGGGAGATTCAAAAATGACCCCAGTTGAATTTCCCTTCAGCCAAGTAAGACAGAAGCTAAGGAAAGTTTAGGCTGAAGCTTAATAAAGAAATGTGGTATACATGAATTTATTGTATAAGACTAATATGTGTTCTGAAAATTTGTTTTAATCATTTGCATTCTTTACACATATAAATCTGTAATTTATTTGGCAGCTCAGTGGTAGGGCCTATAAAATGATACAGTAATTTCATAAATATGACATATGTAAGTGATAAGACATAAAATTAATCAGGACTAACCTAAAATGCCTTTTAATTTTATTATATCTGACCAAGCCATATAATTGCATATTTATATAAGTGAAAATCTTTGACAAATTTCAACATAAGTTTTCCTGGTTCTGTGCATTATAGAGTTTTTGTTTTTTAGAGTTTTAATCTATTTACATCTAGAGATTTAATATATTTAATCTTCAATTAAATCATAGTATATATATGTCATTCTTAACTAAGATATTTTAGAAAGCTCTCATCACCAAATCTCAACACCATATGATCTATTCTTACTGTTCCAAAGCTTTTCAAAGAAATTGTGGTTACTTTACAATAAAGGGATCTTCATATCAGGAGATCAAAGTCATATAGCTTAGGGTATTCGTAGAAAATATGAGTGTTATCCATCCATTGTTTCAAATAACAAAAGCATTCTAGATTACTTGATTTTTTATCTGGAAATTTTATCTGGAGATAATATCTACTATCTACCTGGAAATAAGGGCTAACCTGAAATAAAAGGGTAAAAGATACCAAAATATTAGCTGCTCTTTAGTTGAAATATAAGTTTCATATTTTAATTATTGTTACATCACTCTAACAAATAGAAAACACTATCAAATCATTTTCTATTTCTACTGTAAGACACTTTTATAATGAATAGATGACTATCTTTGTTAAGTTTTGACATATATTTATGTCTTTATAGACTCAAAATGTGGATGAGAAGTGTTGCTTAACTGGTAGTCTTTGATTAAATTGAACTATTATGAAGAATCTTATTTCCTAACGTTTAGAAAACTAAAACAGATATTTTACCATTCAATGAGTTTTGGAAACAACAAAATCTTAAGTATATCATCTGGTAGCATCATTAGATCATTTTTCCAGTTGGCAAAGAAATCAGGAAATGAGCTGAAAACCACTAGGGCCACACACTACTAATCTATAAATTAGATTTTCCAGTTAAAAGAGATTTAAATCCCAAATCGGATAAGACTTAGAGAAACAGATGCTATTTGTATTGTGCTTCTTATTAGATACCAGATCTCCAGAGGCCACATTCAAGTGACGTAATCAAGGCATCTCATCACCTGTTCAATGTTGGGTTATTTAAGATGTTTGCTAGGATAGCTCTCTAGTATTCACAGCCAACATAGTACCTGGAGAACAATTTCACTGCCTGTATGGAAGTAGATTAAAAGTTAAATAATCTTCCATGTACATTAATATAATTAAGTATTATAAGAAATAATTTATTAAAGCTTAAGCTAAAAAGAAGGCAGCAACTGTCAAATGAATATGTCTATAAAAATTCATACACATAATATATGTAGACTAAAAGTAATGCTAGTTTTAGAATACACATAAGTTAAAAAGAATAGTTCTGTGTTGTTGGAGGAAGAAATGAAATATGATCGAGATATCTTTATCTCAAAGTATTTATTTTAAATTAAAACAAGGGAAAAATAATGGGCAATTATTTTAATCATCTGAATTAAAAAAAACATATTTGACTGCAAGTTGCATACTAGAAAGCTCTTAAACAGTATTTCCAGGTATAGTGGAAAGACTTCTGCACAGAACTATCACATTATTAGAAATAGATATGTTTTTTATTTAAAACTCAGAATAGATATGGGCAAATTTCTATCAGTGCTTTCTTATTCTTGTAAAATCAAATTCTCATATACAATATAAGGGAAAACAGAGTGCCACGCATCCTCCTTCCTTTTTTTCTCTATGGGAAAATAAAATATACTCATATATATATATATATATTTTAAAGATTTTATTTATTTATTTGACAGAGAGAGAGACAGCGAGAGAGGGAACACAAGCAGGGGGAGTGGGAGAGGGAGAGGCAGACTCCCCGCAGAGCAGGGAGCCTGATGCGGGGCTTGATCCCAGGACCCTGGGATCATGACCTGAGCCGAAGGCAGACGCTTAACGACTGAGCCACCCAGGCGCCCCAAAATATACTCATATTTGATAACAGATTCACATAGTTTTTAAAAAGGAAAATTGCTTTATTTTTTTAAAAATTTTTATTGTTATGTTAATCACCATATATTACATCATTAGTTTTAGATGTAGTGTTCCATGATGCATTGTTTGTGCATAACACCCAGTGCTCCATGCAGAACGTGCCCTCTTTAATACCCATCACCAGGCTAACCCATCCTCCCACCCCTCTCCCCTCTAGAACCCTCAGTTTGTTTTTCAGAGTCCATAGTCTCTCATGGTCCGTCTCCCCCTCCGATTTCCCCCCCTTCATTTTTCCCATCCTGCTATCTACTATCTCTCAGTTAATTTTAGTTTTCCAAAAAGTTCAGGAAAAATTCTCTAAGCATCACAATGGCTGTTCTGAGAGACATGTAATAAAAATGCAGACTATTAGTAAACTGATGGGGAAGTAGGGACTTAAAAAGTAGGTAAAAATGTATCAACATACACAACATCAACTATTTATAAGCTTAATGGGGGAATAGAGATTTAAAGTGTGCAAAATAAAAATACATTTACTTTGTTAAGCAATAATGTTTTTTTAGTTGAGATAAAATTCATAGAGCATAAAATTAACCATTTTGAAGTGTATGTTGAAGTAATATTTACTACATTCATAATGTGGTACAAATGCCACCTCTATCAAGTTCCGGAACATTTTCATCAACCCCAAAGAATATCCTGTATCCATTAGGCAGACACTTTAGCAACAATATTTTAAATCTTGTTAGCCCCCGGGATACAGAAAATTTGCACCACTACCTTAAAAAAAATCATGAGGGGAAAACTTCATATGGTTCTTGAAATATGAGGATTCTACATGGACAGATTCTTCTACTCACAGTACTTTCAATTGCAGTGCAAATACATATTGTGAACACTTTGTTTGCTTTATGTGGAATACAATTCAAAAGCAGCTTTAAGTGGGGTGGAGCCTAATTTAATTTCTTTAACTCAAAGGAGAGGAGTATCCATCTGATATTTCATTCCATTTCATTACAAGTGTCACACACATCCTTACAGAGCCTTTAAAGGGTAGCCTCACTAGGTTGCAGTGGACCCCATAGGGGATATAGAGTAGGAGCGACTGGGGTGCAAGAAGAAAACATTAGAATTCTCATACTTTTAAATTCCTATTTGGAGTATGTTTTCAAATGTTTATGATAAAATAGTACAATAGTATATCTGTTTTTTTTTTTTTTTTAAGTTATATATTCATTTGAGAGATGGAGGGGCGGGGAGAGGCAGAGGGAGAAGGAGAGAGAAACTCTAAGCAGACGCAGGGCTCCACGTGGGGCTCGATCTCACGACCCAGAGATCACGACCTGATCTAGCACCAAGAGTCAGAGGTCTAAACTGACTGTTCCACCCAGGCATCCCCATCTATATGGTTTTTAAACAAACAACTATTGGGACAATATGAATATGAATATGATTATGATTAAATAAATTGGTGCTATTAGGTTTCCAGTATCTATCATTGTGTTTCCCTAGATCCTTCTTAAGTATTTTGAGTCAGTTCTACTCTAAGATCCATTCTTAGCAATCTTCTGTCCAGATCGTATATAAGCTAATGTGCTTCATATATGGATAAAGTAAGTTTGTCAGCTCATCCCTCATCAGTCACCCCAATTCTCTATATCTTCCTGCAGGTTGTCTGATGACCTTTGGCATTGTAGCACAATTCACCTGCACTTCTACAAATTGTAATAGGTTGGAAAATTTGATCATTTCAATTTGCTGTGGCTGATTAATTCTGCCACGGTCTATGTCTGGTCTTGAAAACAGGAGAACTCAGCAGATTACTGGCTGCTAAGAGCTTTCTTGCCTGGAGCTGTCTTCCTCAAAGCAACAGCTTGGGGAGCATAATTTTTCTCTCTCTGCAACTGTCTGCAGGCCACCAATCTTAACTATCCTTCATGTAAAGCTATAGTTAAAGTAACACACATTTAGCTTAGTTTTTGTGAGCAGCTAAATCGTATTGTGGGATACTTACAAAGCAAAGAAACATTTTCATGGTAACTTTTGTTCTTGAGCCACATATTATATTTAAAGACATGTAATCCACTAGGGAAATACACTAAACATAATTATAAATACACATAACAGATTTCAGAGATGTTGGCATTCCAGCTACTTCAAGTAGGAAAATTTGAGTACTCAGAAATACTGAAATAGTGTCAGATATCTGTCAGTTACCTTGGTTATAGTGCTTTGTCTATTTTGTGAGGAAGAGAAGACAGGAATGGAAAATTATGGCAAATAGACGCTATCTGTTCGTTGTTTACCACTGCTGTACTAGTTTTAAATATCTAAACATTCCTTTCTTCTTTTTTTGAATCATCTAGAGTCTAGCTGATTAGCCCTTGACTATGAACTGATGTTTCTGGTGGGTCACATCATTCTGCCAGTTCTTCCTTAATAAAAATACTTACCAATTCCTATTTCTCTCCCTGAATTTCCACAATCTACAAGTTGGCCTTTGTAGCTAAATATTACCTACACTCCAAATACCTAAACTTTCCAAAAAACTCATTTATCATGGTGCTCCACAAACAGAAGGGCGTATGTGAATCCCGTGGGGCCAGAGAAGATAGAGGTTGAGGAAACACAGTGGAATCTGAAGCTTTCAGATGTTTTAATTACCCAAGTGGGTATGGGAACACTAGCATGTATCATGCAACATCTTTTATTCTCTAAACGTTCAGGTTAAGAATTTAGAAAATTATAACTTCCATAATTTAAAAAATCCTATATGCCAGAGATTTTATTAGCACATATCTTTAACCCTAACTGATCATTTCAATTTTCTTATCAAAATGATGAGATATAAAACTACAAATGTATTTTTTAAATGTAACAGACTATGAATGTAGACGGTTTTGCTCACTTTTTGTCCATCTACCTGTAAGATATTTCTAATATCCAACTTCTAAAGGGTAACCACATTTAAAATTCATTAGAAGCTTCATTGTCTTCTAAGATTAAAGAATATGGAGTTTGGAGATAGTTTACTTTTTTATTCTCTTTTATGAAGAGTCTGATTAAGACCCAAATGTTCAAGTCATAGTTAAGTGAAAAATGGCTACTGCTAACATTTGGAAGCTTACTACATGCCAATGTTATATAATGTAGGTCACATACTTGGGCACTTAGTACTCATAATGCCGTAAGAAATAGTTTCACTACACTATGGATTGGATATCTCAATGATCATTCTAAAAATATTTCAACAAGTCTCCCTGAATTAAAAAATAAATAAATAAAAAAGTCCAAAACCAGACTCAAAAACCTAGATTCTGGGGCGCCTGGGTGGCTCAGTTGGTTAAGCAACTGCCTTCGGCTCAGGTCATGATCCTGGAGTCCCAGGATCGAGTCCCGCATCAGGCTCCCTGCTCAGCAGGGAGTCTGCTTCTCCCTCTCCCGCTCCCCCCTCTTGTGCTCTCTCTCTCTCTCAAATAAATAAATAAAATCTTTAAAACAAACAAACAAACAAACAAAAAACCTAGATTCTGTTAAGCCAATATACCATCAAAAACTGAAAAGCAGATCTGAAGTACCATCTGGTCTTTGGTGCCCCAGATAGTGTGTTACAAGAAGATTCTATGAGGACAATCAGGTTATGGTCAAACCTTCTTCAGGCTGTCTCCTTCCTTCTTATGTCGCATGAAGCTTGATTTTTAGCCTACCTGGAAATTCTGTAAACTACCTCATACCCTATACACAGTCCCTTTCTGTTTACACTAAGTTGGACTTTATTGTCTGTAAAGGATAATATTAAAATAAATGTAGTTTATAAATGAGGTAATTGAGGCTAGAAGAAATTAAATGACTTGCGCAAGCTCATATGACCAGTCAGTGGCAGAGCTGGGAACCCAGTTTGTCTGCTTTGGAGTCCATAATTCTAGCCATTGTGACTTGTACATTTTTTTCCTTACTTAACAGACATTTTGACTTTTTGATATTTGAGTAAATGATGGAGTTTAGGAGGAGTAAAGTCTAGTACTTAATGCATCGTAGGAAATATTTTAATATTGCAATAATAGAATGCCTTAGAGTCATTTGAGTCATTTATATTTTCTAAAGATGTTATATAATTGTATTCCATTATATTATTTGGGATTTATTTGGGATTAATTTGACTATGGAAAAAGTTGGTTTTTGGTTTACTTTGGAAAACTCCACTTTCTGTATGAACATGATATTTATTCCAAAAGGGCATCAAAGTGACTTAACATCTTCTTACCTGGCTATCATTTTCAAAGCTATGCTTTACAAAGATTTTGCTGAAAGCTAAATATATAATTAAACAGGCAGCAAAAGAGGTACTAAAACTGTTATGTCAGCTTGTTTCTCAGGTTTCATATGGTAAATTTTGAGATTCATCTAGTGGCTCTAGATCCAAGAAGTAATACAAATACTGAGTCCAAGAGTAAAGAAGGCATAAATAAAGATAAAACCATGACTTTTAGTTTAGAGCACTAATGGAAGTAGTAGCTAACAGCTAAATAGTAATGGTAGTAGTAGTAGTAGCAGTAGTAGTGAAAATAGCTAAATGGCAAATAATATTTTTTCACCATAATGTGTATCATCCAAAGAAAGCTACATTAGACAGAAAATAAAAGATAAGAGCCAGGGTTATTCACTTGAAAGTCATCTGCATTCACTTATAAATGGATATATTCACTTATAAATGCCAATTTAGAATAAAGCATGTCATAAAAAGAATTTAAAGGTTATTTCACATGTCTACATAAATACACATTTATATAGGATTGCATTTTATATTTATAACATTTGCAAATGTTACAATAGTACATTCAAACATATCAAGATAATATTTGCCCTGAGACTTGTTCTATTTGAAATTCTTCTCTAGCAAATTATTAAGCAAAAATTATTTTCCACCCAAAACAAATATATGGTACAGAATTTAGTGTACCATAATAGAGTCATCAACCGACCCCCACATTCTTTAGGTATTAAACATTTAATATTTGTCATTCTAGTTGAAAATTTGGTTCCAAAGTTTGTTTCAGAATTAAATTCTATCTAGTTGTTCCAAATTCATTTGACTTTTAGATTTATGACAGCATTTAAAGTCCTCAGCAGCACCAAAACATTCCTTTCCATTTAATGATAGCTACTGTTTTTCAATATGAGACACTAATTTGAACAAGGACTTTGTGTTTTAGTCATCAGATGTGTATAAAATATGAATGGGGAATAGGACCACAGCAGAATTCAAGCTGTCATGTTTCATAGCCTATTTCCAAATACCTTAGATCTAAGATTATTTGCACAAATTTAAGATGTGTTAATTTAGCAAAAACATTTACAAAATTGTTAAAATAATATACGTAAGGTTTTAAAAACCATTCAGGCTTGTAGGGACAAGGACAATTATACTTCTTGAAGTTGTCTTTATTTTAAGTTGAAAACAGAGCCGTATTAAAATTGGAGCATTATTGTAGTGCTGTGTGGTTCATGTCTTACTTGTGAAACAAATAAGAACGAATTTTCCTGGATAGAGCAGAACTAATTTTCCTAGATAGAGTTCACAATAACAGATATGAAATTTTATCTTATCATGTATCATAGCTAGTTGTAGAAAAAAAAAAAGCATCTTAAAAAACCACTTGAGAAACAGATAATTGAAAATAACTATAAGATCAAAATTAGTATATTTCCTGAATTTAAAAATTACAAATCTAGTGTTTTTTTCTACAGATGTGGCATTTCTTGATGAAGTTGTTCAGGAAGAAGAGAAATTTTAATACAGTCACTTTGACATTAGGCTCATTTATACCCTTTCTTTAAGACTTGGTAGATGGATACTCACAAACAAATATACACACACTAGGTTATTATCTGATTTATAAAATACAAAATTCTTTTTTTTAAAAGATTTTATTTATTTATTTGACAGAGAGAGAGACAGCGAGAGAGGGAGCACAAGCAGGGGGGAGTGGGAGAGGGAGAAGCAGGCTTCCCGTGGAGCAGGGAGCCCGATGCGGGGCTCGATCCCAGGACCCCAGGATCATGACCTGAGCCGAAGGCAGACGCTTAACAACTGAGCCACCCAGGTGCCCCAAAATACAAAATTCTTACAATAACATGGAAACCCCTATATAACCTGTTCTCAACCTACTCTCCATCCTTCTCTTACTAGTCACATTTTTAACTCAGGACAAAAATTCTCTTTTCCAAGAAGACATGTCCTACAAGCCCGATGCTCTCTGTTGGCTAGGTAAGTGCTCCTGCACGAGTCCTACTGTGTCTTGAAAAATCACCCCTGTTGACTGCTTCTCTTAGGACAATGAGCTAATAATTCTCTCCTCTGCTCCCTGACATCTTGTTCAGACTTCTATTGTAACACTTACTGCACTGCCTTGGAATTATCTTTTATTTCATCTTTCTTTCCCAAGAGACTGAATATTGGAATTTTGGAATATTAGTCATTTTGGTGTCATAGCTATACTATAACATCTTGTCTATTTTAGAATGTATACAGCCCTTTCACAGACAATTTTATCCCAATCCTCTAAATGAGAGAGAGAGAGAACATTATGATGCCTTATAGAATCAGTAACTAAATGTGGGTTTCATGTCTTTGGACTCCCAACTGTATTGTTCTTTTTCCTATTTTGCAAACTACCTCTACAAAAGAGTAATTTCTTAAAAGGTTAATTATAGATATATGTCATTATCATACACACAGTTCTTTAGTGGGTGTCAATCCTGTGTTTTGTTCTTTGTTCCAGGGGTCCATTGATAGGGCACCTGGGGAAAACCCTCTTTGGGAAGCCTGGACATCCGTATTTGCCTCGTTGGCCACTATGCTTTCCCCTAAATAAGTTGAAACCTTTGTGTCTTAGATTAAAAGCAGACTAACACAACTTAATTATAATGCAGGGCAAATGCTAGTATCAAAATATGAGTATAGTTGGATTTTTATCAGTAAACTAAAAAAAAATATCGTTGGGTTACCAGTGATTGGGCAGCTTGGCCCCCGAGTGTTTGGTGTCTTTTGATTAGAACAATGACAAAGGAAGGAATCTATGACCCTCTTCCTTGAGTGGCAACCTGAAGAAAGAGAATTTGCACTCAGTTCATACTATTATTATTGTGCTTATAATAAACCTCTGAGGGAGTTTTATTTTTCTCTGACTCGAGGACACAGACCCAGTTTCTTTGTTCCTTGCAATGCAAGGTGCACAATACTCTGACTGGAATGGACTAAAACTGTGACACACTACACCTTTCTTGGCACAGATTCCTTTTCCTTCTACTACATTGCACTAGGAGAAAAATAGGAGAGGGAGCTAGGTCTACTTTTGTTTTAGTAAATAGTCTGCTTTTGGGGCAAAGGTAATCAATTCGAAGGGAAAAAAAGAAAATACTCTCATATCTACTTACCATAGTAGAAAATTAGTTTTTATTCGTAATGAGACAGGTAGCTATTAAGAGATAGAGGATATTTGGCTAGATAATCTTTGTTCCAAATAAGAAATTTTTTATGACCCATCACTGATCATTGTACAGAGATCATCTCACAGATTCAGTGCCACGATGAACTACTTATCACCACTTCTCTTAGTCTACTTTCATGTAGCCCAACTAATAAGTTATTTTTATGCATTTATAAATCTAGTTTTATCTATATAATTTTACCTAAAGGCAATTCTCTTGTCATTTCACCTACTGTTAATGTGAAAATAGTGTGCACGTATAAAATGAATTGAAATGTATAAGAGGAGTCATCCTATTTTTGGAAAGAAATAATATAACACTGATGATTTAGTTCCATTTCTACTATATCATTTCAAAATATAATCAGTTGCACTGCAAGGGCAGAATAAATTAGTAATTGAGAGGTTAAAAAGGAACTAGAGCTTCTAAATATATTTTACAGGTAAAGAGAGAACTATATTTAAAATCAAAATAAAGGAGGCTGTGATTATCTAATAGTCTACAAATGACTGAGATGGAGAACTCACTTCTTCTGAGTTATTTTTAATAACAGCAATAAGGATGAAATATTGACAATTAGAAAAGAGTAAAATTTTTGAAAATAAGCTAACAGAACACTTCATAAAATGAGTAGGAGAGCCTCTATAAAGTACTGCATGTTACTACCACGGATTATGTCCATATTTAATAGTGCTAAGATAAGGCAAATGAAAACACTTTCCTATAACATTTAAACTTTTTATATAATATTGAAGCCAAAAATACCTTCAGCATAAAAATGTACATTGCATTTTGCTATACTAATGCTGCATTTGTGTGTCCTCATTGAAAAGTACCAAGGAGATGATGTGTAAAAATATTCTACATTTGTCAGAATACTGAGTTCAGACTCTCTGAGCAAGGATGATTTGGCACTGGACAGTTCGTCCTGTCCTCTCACCCCAAATGGTTATATGTTTTCTATCTTTCCACATTAGCATCTGTACTCTTCCGCTTTTCTCTTCAACCTCCACATGCCATTGGCCTCTCCTTGACATTCCAGGCTGGTGAAGATTTTGAGACATTATCTTGTATGTAGGGTGGCCAACCATCCAGGTTTGCCTAGATGTTCCCAGCTTTAGCACTGAAAATCCTATCCCAGAACTCCCTCATCCTGAGCAAACCAGGATGGTTGGTCACCGTACTTGCATGCTCTCTACAACATAGCTTCCAGCTTAAGGTTATCTGAAAGCAGGAATGGCCTCAGGGCAGAGGGAAGCAGAAAGGGAGAGAGGGCTAAACAGAAGCAGTTTACATTATCTTCAGGTGGTTGTGAGGTATGAAATGAACCAAAAAATCTTTCCTATGGCTACAGCAAAGGAAGCTTACAACTTTGTGCTGGTGTCTCCTGCTACAGGCTGTGGACTCATTAAAGGGACACAGATGAGAGAAGTTATTGTGTGGAACAGTCTTGAATCTCAAGGGATCAACCTTGCCTTTAACTGGGGCTTGTCAGTTGGAGGTGATGAGCAGGTCAAGGGCACAGTGCATTCACAGGGCCAAGAGGAATGCCTATATGTGACCCCAACCATGAATGGTTCAGTAAGGAACCCTGTGAAGTCAGAGGCTGACACTCAAGATAACTGATGAGATGAGACATGTAAAAAGGGGCCAGTGGTACCAATGAGGAATAGTGGGCACCTCAGAACGAGCCATCCTCTCCAACTCTTGGATGTAGCTTGCTGCGAGAAGGAGCAGGGAGGGAGGAAAATAAACATGCTTTTTGAAAATATTTTGCTAAGAGACTGTTTTAAGTTAGAAATAAAGGACTAAACATTTTCATGTCACATTTTCCTGCTGTCAGTGGATTTGGAGATTTTTTGACTCTACTTGAATTTATTTATTTATCTATCTATTTATTTATTTATTTAAGATTTTATTTATTTGACAGAGAGAGACACAGTGAGAGAGGGAACACAAGCGGGGGAGTGGGAGAGGGAGAAGCAGGCTTCCTGCGGAGCAGGGAGCCCGATGCAGGACTGGATCCCAGGACCCTGGGATCATGACCTGAGCCAAAGGCAGATGCTTAACGACTGAGCCATCCAGGCGCCCCTCTACTTGAATTCAGTTAGAGTTTTAGCATAAGTGAGTTGAGACTATCAAATATAAAGTCATTACAATCTTGTCTAGGAAGGTGGAAGCTCAAGGCTCAGAAGAGATTCATTCATATGGAGCAGTGAGGGATAGAGATGCTTATTTCTCAATAAAATGTAGAGACTCAACCTGTTTGAAGGTCAACCACAAATACTGATTATCACTAAGAACTTATTTATAACTCTGCTTGTCCTGGGAAACAGACTTAGTTTCTTCACATTTGTTTCTCCATATTTAAACAGGAATAATAATAATAACAATAACAATAATAACAATACCTACATCCTCACAGGTATTTTTTGAGGATTATCAGAAACAATATATGTTTGTGATATATATTAAGTGCTCAAACAACAAAAAATAGCTATTGATGTTATTATTAGTATTACTTTAATTTCTTTAAGAGCTTAAAAGCAATAGAAAAAGCACAGATAAAGCATTCTGTATATATCTGATATTTCAATTTCTCCCATTTATGATATAATTTGTCAAATAACATTAATATGAAAATGTAAAAAAATTATTTTCTAACTGTTATGGTGATTGCTGAAAAAAATTTTTTTAAAGAAATTAATGAATTCCCTCATTCAGCAAGTTTCAGAAGGGCAAAGACTAACTTTGACCAACATACACACATTAGGGATCCTGTTCACTGATTACCTGTGCGTTCATCTGCCAGAGTCTGAGCTGAAATCATTGGGCCCCTGAAAACCCATTAGTTGGAGCTGACATCAGCTGCTTGTAAAGTTTCTCTAAAAGGGAACATGAGAGTGATATGATAAGGAATTGGGGCTTTCTCTGCTGCCTCTGTTGAGACTAAGACATGATTAATTTCTCCAAAAGACTCTCTTTTCATTATTTTTCTTCCTGTTTCTCCATACAGAGAGAAGCAGATATATGTATGTGTGTGGCTTCTATGGTAAATATGCATGTATTTTCACATATTTGAAAATGTGTGTATACATACACATATATACATACACACCACTTTCCTTAGATATAAAATTGCTTAAAATTTATTTGGTACCTTGAGTCCTCTCCTTTGAAAGAGTGACTGCACCTTTTTATACACCACTGCTTTACTATCTTGAAAGAAAACATGCATTTATAGTGTATTGATTTCAGTAAGTACATCTGTTGTCTACTTTAGATTTGATTTTTCTAGTTTTTAAATGAATTTATTTCATAAAATTATCTGTAGAGCATCACAGTAAAAACAAATTCCCATAGAATAATATTAATAATATTATTAAAAATAACTTAATATAAAACCCAACTCCAAAAGGGGATTACAAACACAGTATGAAATAGACAAGAGATTGCTCATCACAGTTATTCTTAAAACAAATCATCAGTGTTTCTTTTATATTGAAAAACATATATTTGATCTAATGTTGCAAATTAGCACAGATATACATTTTAAAGAAATGAAGCTGGACCTTAAGAAAGTATCTTTGTAAGTACAGTCACATTTAATAAATTCTGAGACTATTTAGCACCAAAACTTCAGTTGTACTTTATTGAGCTGTTGGCTCTATTTTCAAATAATTAGGGCCCAGAAAAAATTAGCTAGGCTAAGGAAAAAGTTTTGAAATCTTAATTTCTTGTAAAAAAAAATTTGTATCACCTTTTTTTTAAAGTTTCCATTCAAATTCCAGTTAGTTAACATACAGTGTAATATTAGTTTCAGGTGTAAAATATAGTGATTCAACACTTCCATAATCACCCAGTGCTCATCCAAACAAATGCAGTTCTTAATCCCCATCTATTTACCCATCCCCCCCCCACCTCCCCTCTGGGAACCATCATAACTATAGAGTTTGTTCTCTCTAGTTAAGAGTCTGTTTCTTGGTTTGCCTCTCTCTCTCTCTTTTTACCCTTTGCTCCTTTGTTTTGTTTCTTAAGTTCCACATATGAGTGAAATCATATGGTATTTGTCTTTCTCTGACTGACCTATTTTACTTAGCATAATAGTCTCTAGCTCCATCCATGTCATTGTAAATGGCAAGATTTCATTCTTTTTTATGAATAGTATTCCACTGTGTGTATATATATGGTATTTATCATTTATCATTCAATGGACACTTGGCCTGTTTCCATAATTGGGCTATTGTAGATAACGCTGCTATGAACTTCGAGGTGCATGTATCCCTTCAAATCAGTATTTTTGTATTCTTTGGGTAAATACCTAGTAGTGCAATTGCTGGGTCTAGGGTAGATCTGTTTTCAACTTTTTGAGGAACCTCCATACTGCTTTCCAGAGTGACTGCAGCAGTTTGCATTCCCACCAACAGGGCAAGAGGGTTCCCCTTTCTCCACATCCTCACCAACACCTGTTGTTTCTTGTGTCATTGATTTTATCCATTCTGACAGGTGTGAGGTGGTATATCATTGTAGTTTTGATTTGTATCTCTCTGGTGATAAGTAATGTTGAGCATCTTTTCATGTGTCTGTTAGCCACCTGTATGTCTTCTTTGGAAAAATGTTCATTCATGTCTTCTACCCATTTCTTAACTGGATTATTTGTTTTTTTGTGTGTGGAGTTTGATAAGCTCTTTACAGATTTTGGATACTAAGCCTTTATCCAATATGTCATTTGCAAATATCTTCTCCCATTCTTTAGGCTGCATTTTAGTTTTGATTGTTTTCTTTGCTGTACAGAAACTTTTTATGTTGATGAAGTCCCAATAGTTTATTTTTTGCTTTTGTTTCCCTTGCCTCAGGAGGTGTATCTAGAAAGAAGTTGCTACGGCCAGTGTCAAAAAGGTTACTGTCTGTGTTCTTCTGTAGGATTTTTGTGATTTCAGGTCTCAAATTTAGGTCTTTGATCCATTTTGAATTTATTTTTGTGTATGGTGTATCAAAGTGGTCCAGTTTCATTCTTTTGCATGTGGCTGTCCTGTTTTCCCAACAGTATTTGTTGAAGAGATTGTCTTTTTCTCATTGGATATTCTTTCCTGCTTTGCTAAAGATTAATTGACCATATAGTTGTGGGTTCATTTCTGGGTTTTCTATTCTGTTCCATTGATCTATGAGTCTATTTTACCTTTTAAGTAATATAAATATAGTTTAGCACCAAATCAAACATTCTGTAAGAGTAGAAGGTAAGAGGTAAAAGCCTCTATCACCAGCTCCTCAATCTTGGGACCTTAAGGTATCACGAGGTTTTTTTGCTTATATTTTCTTCCCTCTCTTTTTCCCTCCCTCCGTATATTCGTTTGTTCGTTCGTTCGTTCCTTCTTTTTTTCCATGAAAAAATATCCCAAAAATATTCATTGGGCTTATCGTATCAGTACTTTCATACTTGGCCTTCTACTGAAAAACTCTTTTGAGAACATTTCACAGATAAACAAAATCAAATATATTTATTATTTTCTGATCTAATAAGTTCTTACTACATAATCCTTTGAACAGAATTTGAGTATTTTTTTATTTTGAAATAGTAAGTAATTTAGATTATTTCTCACTTTAAGAAAATGGCTGAGTCAGGCAAAGGAAGAATTGATTCCCAGGGAAAAGAGATGATGTGTTCAGTTAGGTAAATGAAGCTAAAAATAAGTCAAATATTTATTTTAAATCTACAGATCACTCAAAGGTATGAATAGAAATGGAAGTTTAAAATTATATATATATATGTGCATATATCAGAGTTACACTATATGTTCATATCTAGCTGCAAATAATTCTTACTCTTAAATCAGGTAAAGGCAAAAATGTATTATTTTATGGATAATGTATCAATTGAATATTGCAAATATCACCATTATTAAGATGAAATAAAGTTTAAACTAACATGGAAGAAAGAAGAAATAGCAGAATAGCAATGTACTAAACTATTATGTTTGATTACTATATTTTCTTTTTTTTTTTTTTAAAGATTTTATTTATTTATTTGAGAGAGAGCACATGAGAGGGGTTAGGGTCAGAGGGAGAAGCAGACTCCCTGCTGAGCAGGGAGCCCGATGCGGGACTCGATCCCGGGACTCCAGGATCATGACCTGAGCCGAAGGCAGTCGCTTAACCAACTGAGCCACCCAGGCGCCCTGATTACTATATTTTCAATATGATCTCAAAAATATATTTTTTCAGTATGAATACCTCAGAACAGTCATAGAGTAGTATATTATTTTAAAATATTTTGCTATCAGTTTACATTAAAATTCTAAAAACTTTCTTAAAAATAAAGGAAATTTCATATTTTTAAAAATAGAATATATAAAAAAGATGATGATGGTGATAATGATTTTTAATAATGCATATATTTAGCAAAAGGGATACCCGCATGAAGTGGGTAGGGGTGAGAAAATCAAATTATATTTTATGAGGAATTTAGAATGGTTGAAATGGAGCCTTATGGTATGCTTTGGTCCTTTTGAAAGGTCAGTTACCTGTTTGGTCTTTGTTAGAAAATTGTTGGCAAGGAATTCTTTCCACAGGGGTCACAAGTGTGAACCATTTCCCGTAAGTGTGTCCTTGGTCATATCAGAAAGTTTTATTATAACCTCAGGGTAGTTCTCTGATAAATTGATAAGAATGTCTTTAAATGAATATGCAACCATGAAATATACCCTTTAGTGATAAAGTTCATGAATAAAACTTTCTCTCTGAGATGGTTTGAAGTTTGAGGAAAATCAAATTGCCATGAACCACCTCAATGAGTGAAATTTTGAGTGCTGGACCATCCCTTAACAACAAAGAAAATACTGTTTATGATCTTATCTTCTCCCTTGCCATTATTCATGTCTGTAAAATGTGATTAAAATAACATTTTTTTAAATATTTTTTTAATAGGAAAAACACCTAACTTGAGTTCTACCCTTTTAACAAAAATTTAAGTGCACAATACAGTACTGTTAACTATAGGTGCAATGTTATACTGTAGCTCTTTAGAACTTATTTATTTTATATCACTAGGTGACTGAAACATTATACATTTTCCCCAGTAACTCCACCTTTCCCCCCTCTCCCCAGCCCCTGGCAACCACCATTCTATTCTCTGTTTCTATGAGTTTGGGTAATACAGAAGGAGATCATGAGAGACTTCTGTAGACACAATGTTAAGGGAGAGCCTATACATTTTACATTGATGATGACTTCAGGAAAAGAGTGTTGCCAATTGCCTATGTACTAAACTAGGTTTATCTAGTTGCCTCCTTGAGTCATCCAGTGGCTTGTTTATTGCACCTCAAGTCAATGCCAGGGAGTCACTTTGATGTTATAGCAAAATAGACCTCATTCTTGAAGAGGAAAATAAGAGTTTATATTCCTTTATACTCAAGATGAAAGCTACATCTGTAACTGGGATAGTGGTTTAACAAGGTGTGATCCAATGTATTACTGCAGGGCTGAATACTTTTTTAAATGCTCTTCAAGCTTTTTCTGAGCAATAGCCAAGCGTTCAGCACGCTTATGGTGTTGCCCTGCTCCATTATCAGCAGGTGTCAACGGTACTGGCCACAACAGTGGTCATTTAGAAGATGGCCAGTTTCTGGATCATTCAGTATCAGAGGCAGTGGTAACGAGGTCTGAGCTCCCACAATAGCAAGCAGGAGAAGAAATAAAGACATTATTCAATATCCTGGGATTATTCAATGAAAAGGTAGTTGAGAGCTCGAAGCTATTATATCTTTTGACATCATTGTAGGTTGATATTGTAGACAGATGTAGGCAAACATTTTCTGCAAAGGGCCAGATAGTAAATATTTTTGGCTTGGTACAGTTTATGGTTTCTCAACTCTGCCATTCTTGCTCAGGAGTAGCCAGTGACAATATGTAAATGAATGGGCATAGTGACATTCCAATAAAAGTTTATTTATAAACACTGAAATTTTAGGGCGCTTGGGTGGCTCAGTTGGTTAAGCGACTGCCTTCGGCTCAGGTCATGATCCCGGAGTCCTGGGATCGAGTCCCATGTCGGGCTCCTGGCTCAGTGGGGAGGCTGCTTCTCCCTCTGACCCTCTCCCCTCTCTCTCTAAGTAAATAAATAAAATCTTAAAAAAAAAAAAACACTGAAATTTTAATTTCATATAATTTTCACATGCCATGAAATCTGATTCTTACTGATTTGTTTTTAAGCTTTACATTATGTAACAACTATTCTTAGCTCATGGGCAGTACAAGAACAGATGCCTGGCTGGATTTGGCCTTCAGAGTTTGCCCACCTATGTTGTAGCCAATCTATTGAAGATAGATAGCTATCACATGACTGACCACATGATTTTTTTTTTTAAAGATTTTATTTATTTATTTGACAGAGAAGGAGACAGCAAGAGAGGGAACACAAGCAGGGGGAGTGGGAGAGGGAGAAGCAGGCTTCCCGCTGAGCAGGGACCCCAATGTGGGGCTCGATCCCAGGACCCTGGGACCATGACCTGAACCGAAGGCAGACGCTTAATGACTGAGCCACCCAGGCACCCCTGACCACGTGATTTAAATATAGTTGATAAGTGCTAAGAAGGAAAAGGACAGAATATGATTGGATCACTTAGAAAACACATTCAGCCTGCTTTTAAATATTCAGGAAAATTTCCTGTTGGAGATAGGAAGCTAAGGCAGAAAACAAGGATAGAAGGTATCCAGCTGAAGATGGGAGTAAAGTGTGTAAAAGCCAAGGAGACAGGATAGGTAGAGACTGAAGACAGTAAACCAAGTGTAAGGAACTAATATTAAAGTAAAGTTGAACAAATTTTGCCATGTTTGTATATATATATATTTTTCATGTATGTTGATAAACATGCTTGTTTATTCTCATTGAGAAAATAATTTTCTTTACTTTTGTCCTTAGATTCCTTCACATGAAGTTTGATAATAACTTCAGTGACAAGAGAGAATGCTTGTAACTTAATCTTTGTGGTACTACCTAGGAGAGTCTATAGATAAGTACTCAGCAGCTAGGATTAGGGAAGCATACTGTGGGAGTTTGAGATATTGTTTGGGATCTGGTCCTATGCAAAATTCCTTTTGAATACCTCTTAAAATAAGTATACAGACATATTTCACATGTAAAGGAGACACAAATATAAACAGCCATAGAAACAGTCTATAAAGAAATTAAAACATATTTTTAAAAATATCATATTAAACACTACATTTTGTCTACTGATAAAAAGAACATACATTGAAAGCTATATAGGTACATTTATTCTTTTCAAACAGTTGCAGTCAGAAAAGTCAGACAATCTATTCTGAGAGTAGTTGCTTATCATTACTTGTTTTTATAAAATTTTAGTTTCTGCAAAGGAAAAAAAAAAATCCCAGAAGGATCCATCCCATAGAAAAACAGATTACTTTACCACTGCAGTTGAGTGGAAATTGTAAGTGTATTGACCCATAACAATGTCCAGTGATTCTAAAGTACACTGTTTCAGTAAATTTCTTTAAACTCGATCTTCAAAACTAGATTTTGCTTGTAATAGGTGACTTTGGGAGACTTTGAAGGTATGTAGCACCATGATGAATCAAATACTATGTAAAGCACATATCTCCAAATGAATTATTATTAGTAGTTATAGTATTCATAAAGGAACCCTCAAATGAGTTTTTGCTCTTATACGTAGAACTTTTTCGCTTGCATAAAATATTTTAAAAAATCGAAGTCAGTTCAACAATACCACCAGTAGCACTAGGCCCACACTCTTTGTAGGGTAATTTCTTCTAAAACACAGCAAAGGTTTACTTACATCCCCAGAAACCCATAATTACTGACAACACTAAACACTTCACTGCACAGAGGAGTGTAATATATTACGATTCAAATAACTCCAAATAGCCAAATCCAATTGTTTCATTGAACCCTCACTTATTTGAATTTTCCCTGATATTTAATGCCGGTGAGCACTTCCTCCTGTAAGGTTCTACACCTTTGACTCCAGGACATCTCTAATTCCATATTCTCATTTTCTCTGACAGCATTTCCAACTTCTCCATTTATTTTTTCCTTATATGTCTTGCATACCTATATGAAAACCATCTTTTAATCTAGATTTTTCAAGCTTTTGATATATAATTGCATATTGTATTTATTTTTATTTAAAGTTTCTACCATATCTATAGTTAGATTTACTTTCTTTTTCCTAATATTTATTTGTGATTCTCCTCTCTCTGCATTGCCAATTATTTGCCTGTTTTATGAGACTTCAAAAAACCATACTGTGTTTTTGTGAAGCAAATTTATACTTTTGTTGTTACTTTATTTGTTGCTGCTGCTGTATTCTAGAATACTGTTTTGATTTCTATTCTAATTAAGGCCTCCCTTACTTATTTCTGGAATATTTTGTTGTTCCTTTTTTTTTTTTACTTTAGTTTATTTACTTTAACTCATTAATTTTAAATTATTGTTAAATTCTACTCCATGTATTTAAGGATACACATTTTCCTTTGTACCTCTGCCTACGTCACAGTTTAGTATGTAGTGCTTTTTTTGCTATTCATTCCTAAATAGCTTATAATTTCAGTTTTGATTTCATTTTTATTCTAGGAATTTGTTAACTCTTTCCATTTTATTGTTAATTTCATTTTTATTTTATTTTGGCTAGTAAATAAGGTTCAAAGAAAATCTGCCTCAGAATTTAAGATTGACTTATGTTTTTGTACACTGTCATTTTTCTCTATTTCATGAATGTCTTAAAAGAAGTCTCATTTTCTTTCTGTTGTATGCAATGTTCTAAATGTAGTAATGTGTTATCTCATTGCATTATTCCTTCTTTTAATCTAATTCATCTTTTATACTGTTAAAAGAGGTTCCTACTGGACTATGCATTTTTAAAAAAATCTTATTTATCATATATATAAATCTTATTTCTCATATATACATATATATATATTTACACACAGACACACACTGTTTTATTTTTCCTTTAATATAATAAAAAAATCCTGTTTCATTCAATAGTTTTGGAATTGTTTTTTCTTAGCATTTTCCTTTGGACTAACAATGAATTTTATACCAATGCTTTTGTTTGTTATATTTACTGAGAATAATATGATCAAATTTTGTTTTACATAGCAGTCTAACATTTGCCTTTATAATTAAAATATATATTTTACTTCACAAAATTAATTTTGGTTTAAGCTTTCACATACTCTCTCCTATATCTGCTCTTCTGTTTATCATGGTCTTCTTTTCCATGCTGGTGATTTTTCAATGTTCTGTGAATATGGTTGTCATTTAGTTTTGAGTATAAAGACCTGTTGATTAGCGTAGGCAGCTGTAATGGGTTGCTCAGCGGGTGTGTAGATCTTCCAGGGGTCCTGTGCCCTGGTTAGGAAGGCTCCCTCAAACTCCTTCTAAGTGAATGTGGCACAGTTCCTTTAGCTTTTGTGGATACAGAAAGAGGAGGCAGGGTGGCATACCCTTTCACAATTTTTTAAATTATGAGGTTTCTACTATAAGACTGGAACACTTTTATTTATTTCTCTTCTTGCCTTTTCTTTCATTTTCCCTGCCTATACTTCAGAGACCCAGAGTTTTCCTAACCTGTGATTTAATCTCAGGCCCCATCACCCATGTTAATAGGCTTCCTATGCTGGTCATTCCATTTCTTCGAAGCAGTCCCGGGGTTTTGCCTGGACCAGAACTGCTACTGCTTGACTCAGAAAAAGAACAAGGTGAGCTAGAATGGCCTGAAGTTCACAGTATTATCTCTTAATTGCCTGGATTCCCCTGGGCTTGGGCCTTCCTCCTGCACTCTTTATGTGGGCTCCGAGCTTTGATTATTACTGAAATTGCAATTGCCTCTGCACCAGTTTTTTTCACCTCTGTGTGTTATTTTCTGCTATGGTTTATTTCACTCTTGCTTCTTTGACAATCATGAGTTTGTTTTCCAGGAATTTGCCAAAATGCCTTAGCCACCAAAACTATTCTTTCTTAATTGCTGGCACTGTTAAATTTTACTCTAAAAACAACAACAACAACAAAAACCAACAGGTTTTTGCTTTTTCAAAGAATTCAGTTGGAAGGGGATGTAAATGCATATGCACACTTTATCATCTCAATCCATCTTCCAATCAAACATTTTCTAAAATAATCTTTTATTATAAATACTTCTACAATCTGTTTTATAAAAATACAGAGCATCAATAAATAAAATTAAGCAAAACTCAAGAATTTTATCCACAAGAGATAAGTACATTTAAAATTTTGCTTGTGTGTTTGTGTGAGTGTGTGTTTCTTTGTAGACCTATATGAACTCATATGAAATATATGACCTCTTAGGTTATGATGTAATGATAGTCATCTACAACATCATATTTATTTCTGAAATACAATTATTTCAGAATTATTTGTATGAAAATACAGACGAAATACTCCAGAAATAGATACTCCCAGTGAGGAAAATTAGTAAAGAAGAAAATAATAATTAATAATTCTATATTACCTGACTATACACTTAAATGTATAACACATAGAAACATATGTATAATCATATACACATTTATACATATATGTATCCAATCACTTATTGTTGGGTATATTTTCAACGATTCTATTATGAAATAAATCTCTGTTGTACACTGACACAAACACACATATAAACACATGAATCTTCCCCCACATTCTAATTTATTTATTGGATTATAAGAAGTAGTGTTGTTGGATCTAAGTCTTTTGATAGACATTGTCTAATGCACCCCCTCAAATAATTGTACTTCACCATATTTTTATACAATTACCAAAAGTATTTATTATAGTATTTTTTATATTTTGGCTAATTTGAGAAGATTAAATGACACTTTAGTTTTTTCAGAGAACTGTTCTTTTAATTAAAATTTGCATTGAAAATTTTATTATACTTGTTAGTATTCCTTATTTTTTCCAGCATTTAAATATTCATATTTTTGATCATTTTATTATTCATGTTTTGTTATTGTTTTCTTATTGATTTTTAAAATTCCTTAGGGGTGCTTGCGTGGTGCAGTCGGTTGAGTGACCGACACTTGGTTTTGACTCAGGTCATGATTTCAGGGTTGTGAGATTGAGCTTCTTGTCATGTTCAGTGCTGAGTGTGGAGTCTGCTTGAGTTTCTCTCTCCCTCTCCCTTATCCCCTCACCCTGTGCCCTGTGCTCTCTCTCTCTCTAAAATAAGTAAATAAATAAATCTTTAAAATTTCTTGACAAATGTATAATGTGCAACATTTGTCACATTTTTTAAAATTTTTCTTTTGTTATTAAAGTTAGTTTTTATTGTTTCTTGATGTACAGAATATTTAACATTTTATGTAATCAAATTCATCAATATTTTCTATTTCTCCTTAGGTCATATTGCTAAAGGCATTCTCATTTTCACCTATATTTTCTTCTAATATTCTTATGGCTTTAATTTTCACCTAACAATCTTTTAATCCATTAGGAATTAATTTTATTGCAAGCATGTGGTATAGATCTAATCATATTCCCCAAATGTATAGACTTTCATCCTGACCTACTTTACTAAGTGCTGTATTTTTCTACATTTATTATACCACCTTTAATATATAATAAATGTTCTATATCTTTGTTTATGTGTTTGCATCATCTCTCTCTTTTTGGGATCTACTTACTACCCTTATCATTGCAAATATGTATAAAGTTATTAGAAATTGAAAACTACACATTCATAGTTAAAATATCACCTAGCTAATAGCCCCCAATAAAGACACTTAAATTCCCGTTTTAATAAAAATTTCTTAAACAGAAGATTATTACTGGAATAGGATAGAAAGTTCAGAAACAGATTCTTTCAGCTGAAGTAGCATATTTAATCAATGGAAATTAGTGGATTACTTAATAAATTGTGTTGGAACATCTGTGTCAAATCTGGGAAAGCAAAGATAGGGAAAAAAGTTAGATTTCTATTTCATGTTAGATACCAAACTATTTTCAAGCCTAATAAGTATTAAAATAGAAATAGTAATAGAAAAATACTGATAATCTATATAGCTGATTAAGTCAGCTAATATTTATGAAGTTTAACAAAATGAGATGACTTTTGTATATGTGTTCAGTCCTGAATATATATAAACACACATATATACATAGGTACATTCAGCAATATGGTCTCCTCTCACTGCTCCTTTTGAACATCATGTGGAAGTCTTGACAAAAGCAATAAAACAAGAAAAGGAAATAAAACTTTGTTTACAGATATGATTTTCTGTGTAGAAAATGACAAAGAACTGACAATAAAATATAATGCCACTTACATCAGCAACAAAAAAATGAAATACACAAGTATAAATCTAACACGACATGGACAAGATTTACATGAGGTAAACTCTACAACTCTGGTTAAATAAATCAAGGGAGAATTAAATAAATGGAGAGAATACTCCATGTTCATAGATAGGAAGATACAATATTGTGAAAATGTCAGTTCTTCCCAACTTGATCTGTAGATTCAATAAAATGCCAATGAAAATACCAGCAAGTTATTGTATGGGCATTGACAAACTGATTCTAAAATTTATGTGCAGAGGCAAAAGACCTAGAATAGCAACATAATATTGAAGAAGAACAAAGTTAGAGACTGACACTAGCCAACCTCAAGAGTTACTATTGAGCTACTGTAATTCAGAGTGTGATTTTGGTGAAAGAATAGACAATAGATCAATGACACAACTAGAGATCCCAAGAATAGATCCACACAAATATAATCTATTGATCTTGACAAAAGAGCAAAGATAAGTCAATGGAGAAAGGATGGTCTTTTTACAGATAATGTTGGAAATACTGAACATCCAAATATTTTTAAAAAAATGATTCTTGACACAGACCTTATACCCTTTCTAAAAATTAACTCAGAATTGATCACAGACCTAAATGTAAATCACAAACCTATAAAACTGTAAGATAACATAAGGGAAAATCTATATGATTTTGGGCTTGTCAATGAATTTTTAAATTCATTCATGAAAAAAAGAACTGATGAGTTGTACTGTAATCTTATTTTTTTGATACTGTAATTTTAAAATTAAAAATTTAGGCTTTGCAAAAGACACTGACAGGAGAATGAGAAGACAAGACACAGACTGGGAGAAAATATTTGCAAAAGACATGTTTGATAAAGAACTGTTACATAAAATACAGAGAAAAACCTCTTAAAACTCAACAACAAGAAAATAAACAACTGCATTTTAAAATGGGCCGAAGACTAACAGACACCTAACCAAAGAAGATATACAGATGGCAACTAAGCAGGTGAAATGATGCTCCACAACATAGTCATCAGGGAAATGCAAATTAAAATGTCAATGAGATACCCTATTTACCTATTATAAGGACTAAAATCCAAAACACCTACAGCACCAAATCCTGGGAAGAATGTGGAGAAATAGTAATTTTCATTCGTTGCTAGTGGGAGTACAAAATGCTGCATGCAGCCACTTTGGAAGACCAAAGTGAAAAATGCCAATCTGAAAAAGTTACACTGTATGTGATCTCAATTATGTGATGTTCTGGGAAAGCCAAAACTATTGAGGAAGTAAAAAGATCAGTGCTTTCCAGGTATTGGGGAGAGGGGCAGGGAGGAATGAATAGGTGGAGCACCAAGGATTTTTAGGGCAGTGAAAATACTCTGCATGATACCAAAATGATAGATACATGTCAATACATGTTTGCCCAAACCCATTGGCATTAAGAGTGAACCATAAGCTAAACTGTGGACTTCGGGTAACTACGATGAGTCAATGTAGGTTCATTAATTATAACATACTGTTCTGGTGGGACATGTTGATAATGGGGGAGGCTATGCATGTGTGGCAGAGGTCTATAAGAAATCTCTAAATCTTCCCCATTTTGCTGTGAACCTAAAACTTCTAAAGTAATAAACGCTTAAGAAAAAAAATGATCCATTTATAGTATATAAATGCAGCATAAAGTCAAATATATACATACACACTGAATTGTGTATATTTAAATATTTACATTATAGAAGACATTAAAGGGGCTATCCTCACAGCATTCTATGATTAAAGAATTTTAACCACTAGTGGATTTATATTTACAATAATGTGAGGAAACACACAAACAAAAAGAACTTGTCCTTAAATCTTCGTTATAGCAAGTGATTAATCCTTGATCATGAAACTGGATCTTCGTGAGTAATAAAAAACTGGAATAACTTTTTATGATTGTAGTAATGTAGCTCTTAGATAAGTATATGGATAATATTGCTCAAGGCAAAATCAGTGTTTTCTGTATGATATGAGCATTGTCACAAGAGCACTGCCAAGGGCAATGACTATATTATGTGAGGGCAACCTATGCAACCATAGCTGGCCTTCTTTTAGAATTTTACACTAAGTAGTAACAAAAGTTCCAAGAAAAGTTGAGGACTTAGAGAAGCAGAACACAAAACCCTGTCTGTACCAGCCTTTGCTCACCCCCGTCACCAGCAAGACCCCATGTGATTAACTCCAAGACATGATCTTTACTGGCCACCTGCCTGTACCCATTGACCATTGTCCCATATTTCCCTTAAGTTCTTCTTTCCAGCTTATCTTTTAACTCAGACAAAAGATTTGCTGTGCGATGGAAACCCAAACTATCCCTGTAGGTAATAATGATGGCCTTGACGTAGAGCTCTGGCTAGCCGAGACCACTCAGACCAGTTTGAGTTCAACCACTGACTCACACCTGTAGAGATGGACCATGGAGTGGCTGACAGTTACCTCGACATAATTATCATGCTAAAATCTCCGCCCAAGGAAAAGCACAAACCTCATTAACGTAACATACAATGAATGCATTCACGACCTTATGTCTACCTCTATATACGATGACAAAACTCCCCTTTCTGAGTATTCATCCTAACCCTAAATAAAAGGAACCTATTCACCCTTGCCTGGAGAATCATAGCTTTGGAAGTTCCTACTTGTTATTTCCTTAATTGCCATAAATAAAGTGTCCTTCCCGAACCATGAGAGACTATGGACTCTGAGAAACAGTAAACTGAGGGTTCTAGAGGGGAGGGGGGTGGGAGGGATGGGTTAGCCTGGTGATGGGTATTAAAGAGAGCACATATTGAATGGAGCACTGGGTGTTATACACAAACAGTGAATCATGGAACACTACATCAAAAACTACTGATGTAATGTATGGTGACTAACATAACATAATAAAAAAAAATAAAAAAAAATAAAGTGTCCTTCCTGTGACAACTCCAGCTGGTGTAGTCTCTACCCGTAACTCAGCAAGGAAGGAAGTCATGTAGGTTCAGTTACAGCCCAGCTATAGATCTCCATGTGGCCCCCACTTCACCAGCCCCCAAACCAGTTGTTAAAAGGCACCTGGGTCTTTTTAGGAGAATCTCACAAATTTCATGTTAATCTCTCAGAATCCCACTTGTACTTCCACAGTTTGTCCAGGGTTGATTGTGGGAGAGAGATTCAGGAAACAAGATCATTTGCCAAGCTGTCTCTAATCTTTCCTTATAATTTCTCTTTCTTTTATGTTAAAAGGGAGGGGAAGACAACAGAAAATGGTTAACATAAACCCATGGTTATAACTTGTAATTGGGGTTATTTAATGTTAATTTGCATATTTATCTTCACTCAATCTCAGATCACTCCTAGACCCATGTAGAAAAAAGCATAAAAGCACCTCAATTCACTTATGCATCTGCTTAGCACGGAGTTAATTTTAGCATTTTAATTAAATTTATCATCTTAATTTTAGCATTAATTTTCCATTTACCTCTGTACACCACTTTCCTAGAAACTAAGGTCCCTCCGGATCCTTGACTTATGCAACTACCAGGGCTCCATTTTCTGTCCTTTAACCTCAGTCTGTAATGTTAAAATACAGTTCCCAAAACGGAATGTCTTAATAACATGTACCTGTTTCTTTTGTTTGTTTTTTTAAGAGAGAGCAGAGCTCGAGCAGAAAGGGGGAGGGGCAAAGGGAGAGGGAAAGAGAGAATCTCAAGCAGGCTCCATGCTCAGCACAGAGCACCATGTGAGGCTTGATCTCACGACTCTGAGATCATGACCTGGGCCAAAACAAGAGTCAGATGCTTAACCGACTGAGCCACCCAGGTGCTCCAACATGTACTTATTTCTTAATTCTCAGTTAATCCTAATCTGGCCTATCCAAAATTAGATGGTCTCCAAATTTCTCACCTTCGTTTGAAAATTCCCATTATAAAATCTACTCTTCTGAGACTAGATTTTTGTCTCATTTATCCTTCTAACTACTTCCTTTGTTAAGCTTATTACATTTTTTCTGATTCCTTGATTGAACATGACACCCTGTCCTCTGACCTATAATTCCTTCATGTGATGGTACATTAGAATATTGTAAATAATATTTGTATTTACAACTGTTTAATATTTGTCTCACAGACTAGTGTTTTGTCCCTGGGGAAAGGTAATTCTAATACCCATTAGATAGGTATATTTAATTATACTATAAACTGGGAGTGCAAACTCAAATGCCTAGAGATGTTTGGGACAGATAATGTAAATGAGTGAAACTCTCCTGGGTTAAGGCAGCAGAGAGTGGTAAGGATGAAAACCTCACAACTGCTTAAGTCATTCAAAATCAAATCTACAAATCTACTTGGACTCTACAAAGTCCAAGTTAACACACAAACAAATAAAACAGGTATGATCTGCACTATAACCTTGAGCAGGCAGCAAAATTTGTACTAAGACATTCACCTCCAGTCCAAATTTACTTACTTCTCTACCCTCAAGGCTGCATCCCGTCATTCTGTGACTTCTTATTTTCCTTACATCAAATTGTTCACATGGTCCCCTTTTAATATGCTTTTCTTTCAATAAAATTACCTTGAAGCAGGGGTGCCTGGGTGGCTCAGTCAGACTCTTGATTTCAGCTCAGGTCATGATCTCAGGGTCGTGGGATCAAGCCCCGAGTGCAGCCCGCATCAGGTTTCTGCACTCAGCGGGGAGTCTGTTTGAGATTCTCTCTCCCTCTCCCCCTTCCCTCCACACTCTCTCTCTCATAAATAAATGAATTTTAAAAAATTACCTTGAGGCAATAGGATCTAAGATAGACTTTAGCTCAAATCCCAAGTCCCCCATTTAGGAGCCAAATCACCTGAAGCAAATGATAAACTCCTCTGAGCTTCTCTCTTTTATAAAATGGGCATAATTATTTACATATCAAATGGTTGTGGGGAAATTAAAGATAAACTAAGAAAGAGATTCTAGAACAAAAAAATAAAATTTTTCATGTTAATCCTCTCCTCATCCTCATACACTCCACATATTGGATATTTTTTATTTAGGCCAAAAAACCTAAGAACAATTCTGCTTTTAGCAGTTGAACTTCAGGACCATAGCATCTGTTGTAGGGAAATATTATTATCTACAGTAAAAATTCCCAATAACTAACTGTATTAGTGTTTTTATATGGAAACTTCTTCATGAATTCTTATTAAAAGTCTAAAACATTACAAGTATATAGGAAAAGAGGTAAGCAGAAAGGCAGTGTATTTAAATTTGAAGAAAAAGAGAAAATTATAAAATATAATTGCTAGGTATTTGTGTTTTGTTTCCTCTGAGACTCACCTCTCAGCAGTGCTGATGTTTTAAAACAACACATCTCTATTGGGTTCAAGTTCTACATACCCTTTACCTTTATCAACTTGCAAAATTTATCAACAAAACAGCCTGCTGCAGGATTGCTGTTGTCTATAAAAATGCAAATGGCACTAAATCAGAATGAGCTGCTGAAAAACCAAAAATCAAATATCATACAAATCACCCAGCTGCCTGGGCTTAGAAAGAGAGCATTTGAAAGCTCATATGTGGACTGATATTGCCAATTGACATACTCTGTTGTTTTAAGCAAACCCTTTAAAAATTCATTGCCTGAGCAGATCTACAGCAAACCTGTTTTTCTGGCCAGATATGCTTTTCCTATTTCACTAGCTTATGAAGGTTCATAGGATGAGTTTTAAATTACTCTAGAAATAGCTATAGGGGATCCTATTTACATCATAAAAGATATACCAACTGAACCAGAGGGCTTATGACAATCTGTAAGACTACACAAAGATTTTTCATTGTGTTGCAGGATGTATAAGGAGCCATTTCTTGAACATATATAGGAAAAAAATAACCCTTTATATTTTTATTTAAATACACATTTTTGGATCTCTGGTAGGCCATCCATTCTTTAAAGGAGAAATTCTATTCAGTTCTTTGCTGATTACTGCTGTTTCTGTGTAATTATATAAAATTATCTGTCTATATTGAAAGTGGAACTGTTCTAAGTTATCACCATATATATCATAATTAGCCTTTACTTTATTCCCAAATAAAAACATAAATATATGCGATAATATTTTCATTTGGTGCTTAGCAAATGAATACCACTTGCCACGCTGTCAAATTGGTATCACAAGCTAAAATAGTTGACCCTTGCTGAAAATTTCTTCCCATGCTTCATTAGCTAGACTAAGAAGTCAGACAGGAACATTCCTGTCATTAGGATGCCTACTAGATTTCAGATGTTATCTAATTGTATAGCAGATTGTGATATAAAATAGGCAAGGCAGACTGCTATATTAAGTGGAACTCTGACTTCCAGATAATAACATGATTTTAGTTATTATTCTTTATACTTTAGAGTCTCAAAGCACTTGACAACCAACGGCCTTAATTTGGTAGTGAACATGCTATTGGAATGTTGAGTCCCGTAAAGAAATAAATGGCAGCTAAAAGGATGAAGAAACAGAAGGTATGTAAGGCAATGCACTTCTTTTTTGATTTGTTTATGGTTCTTTAAATATCACACTGACTGTGAAGTAATAAATAGGTCTTGGGCTTTCCTTAAATGTGTTTTGTTCTTGCTTTGTTTTTAAAATATTGATTAGTTTTCCTAACGAGATCACAGCAAAGTTGTTACCTCTAAATAAAAGCTTTGCCACACGTTGCAAGTAGTGAACACTATAAACTCTAAGTAATAAAATGCTTGCAATTTCTTCTTTATTTTAAATTGAGAATATTCTTCTTTTGGAATATATAAGGTATATGTAAGTTATCCTTGGGGAAATTAACAACCTTCATGCTCTAACTTACTTCATCCTCTTTCTATAAACCTTAAATTCTAACAACAACAAAAGCTATCTTAATCTGAAGAAATTGCCATGAATTTGAACATAATCTCAAGGCCATGGGAGAATTAATTTAAAAATGAACCTACATTTATCCAATGCCAGTAGACAATATTAAAGTATAGAGAATTATAAATATGAATGTTTAAGGATAGGATCCTATGAATTTCTATCAGATTACAACCCAATTAAATAGCTGATTATATGTTTTCCTTCTAAATTAACTAGTTGACTTAGCTTGTTCCTTTTGGAAAGGTACTGGTAGGTGTAGTATGGTAATAATGAATGACCCAAAGTCTGGCTGCTACGAGAATACAGTATATGTTCACACACATGTATCAGATACCAGAAGAAATTGGATGGGAGCTGATGCCATTATGGCTTGGGAAGAATTTAACTTGCCTTGAAGCTGAGAGTGCTAATGATCATGAAGAGGAAAGGAACCACGTTTGACATGAGCCTTATATAAGGTAAGATATTGCTTGTTCCATGTTCAAAAAATCTGCAGAACTTGGGCTCCAAGTGTTGACAGAATAAAATAAAAAAAAGCTCAAATATGTGCAAAGGTTATACATATAAAAAGAGAAGGCCATTTATCCTTAGGCATTCTCCTCTCTTCCTTTGCCAGTCAGATCCACCAGCCCTGATGGATTACAATCAAGAAAACTTCCTGCTCCATTGCTGCTTCTCTCTAAGAATATAAGCATGAAGCCTTCACACACACACACACACACACACACACACACACACACACACAAGTCACTTGGGCTTGGGATGTTGCAAGAATAAGACAAGCCACTGACTGAGAGTATTTCCAAAACACATATGAAAAAAGAGCTGGTATCTAAAATACAAAAAGGACTCGTAAAATTCAACAACAAGAAAACAACAGAATTAAAAGATGGGCAAAATATTTCAACAGACACCTTACCAAAGAAGATATATGGATGGCAAATAAACATACCAAAAGATACTCAACATTATCCATCATTAGGAAATGCAAATTAAAACAAGATATCACTACACACCTATTAGAATGGTAAAATTGACAAACACTGACAAAACTAAATGGTGACAAGGATGTGGAGCAATAGGAACTTTGATTCATTGCTGGTGGGAAGGCAAAATGTTATAGCCATGTTAGAAGACATCTTGGCAGGTTTTTTTTTTTTTTTTACCAAAGCAAGCATAATCTTTCCATACAATCAAATAATCACATTCTTTGAAATTTACCTCAGTGATTTGAAAACATATGCTCACAAAACAAACAAACCTGGAGACAAATATTTATAGCAAGTTTATTCAAAATTGTCAAACTTTGGAAGCAACCAAGATGTACTTCAATAGGTGAATGAATAAACAAATTGTGGTACATCCAAACAATGCAATATTTTTGAGTGAAAAAAGAAATGAGCAGTCAAGCCACTAAAAGAATAATCTTAAATGTATATTGTTAAGTGAAAGAAGCTGATTCTAAAAGGCTATATACTGGGATGCCTGGGTGGCTCAGTCAGTTAAGCATCTGATTCTTGGTTTCAGCTCAGGTCATGATCCTGTGTCCTGAGATCAAGCCCCGTGTCAGGCTACATGTTTGGACAGTCTGTTTTTCCCCCTCTCTTTATCTTCCCTTCTGCTCCTCCCCCTGTTCTCTCTCTCTTAAATAAAATAAATAAAATCTTTAAAAAACTAAATTAAATTTAGAAAAGCCTATATACTATATGATTCCAACTATATGACATTCTGGAAAGCTGAAACTATGGAGACAGTAAAATGATCAGTAGTTGCCAGGGGCTGAGGGTGGGAGGATGGAAGAATAGGTAGAGTGACAATATTTTTAGGGCAGTTAAACTATTCTGTATGGTAATTTAATGGTAAGCTAATGCCATTATACATTTCTCAAACCCATAGAATAGTAATCCAAGTAAACTATGGAATTTAGTTAACAATAATGTGTCAATGTTGGTTCATTAACTGTAACAAATGCAAGATGTTACCACACTCATGCAAGATGTTATAAAAAAAAAGGAAATTGGGGTGGGGTTAGTGGGGTATATGGGAACTTTTTGGACCTTCCATTCAATAGTTTTGTAAACTTTAAACTGCTTTAAAAAGTCTATTAATTTAAAAAAAAAAACCATAATAACTTAAAAAACGTTTCTTGATGGATTAACTACAGAAGGGAGTGACCAGAACCAGTTCAGTAATTATGTGATCCCTCCCCTGGGAATCACATGTCTCCAAGGCCCACCATGTAACACTGTTTATGTGAATAACACTGTAGACTTATACAGTGCTTAACTCGCACAAAGGTATTCAGCAGCTACACCCTCATCTCCTTAAATTTAAGAGCAAACACAATCCGGGTCTTGGTATTTGGAGCTTTCTGAACATAAATACCAGGGTCTGATATCCCTACATCAACATGGGTCAAATAAGTAAACACTTGAGAGATAACTACTATAAAAGAATAATGACATATGCCAAGTGAAGCAGATTTTAAATCAGAAGGATTAAAAATAAGCATGTTATACAGCCTTAAATATATAAGGAAGGATATAAGTAAAGAAATAAGATCTCATTTAAAAGTGGATTTCTGATATATGAAAAATGCAATAGTTGAAGAAAAGAACATGGTAGATGGGATTTAAAAATATGATTATTTTAACTGAAGAAAAAAAATGAATGATTTGGAAGTTTGATCTGAGGAATGTACTGGTTCTGTCTACATTGTTCTCTATTCCCATGATGAATATAGACACACAATTATCAACATGGCTGCCATCGTGAAATATGAATAAAGAATTTTGTATATTTTTCATGTTCTGTTGCTATTTTTGTGAACTTGTATAAGTTATTTAAATGCTATAGGTTTGGTGGTCTTCATCTAAAAAAATATATGACTGCATTGCTTTGAAGATCTTTTAAATGTCAAGATTATTTAATATTGCATTACATTATAAGACCCCATTTGTAATGCTACAATAGTACTGCATTTTTCAGTATATATAGTACTATTACATAATGCTATAGTAAAACACTATATTAGTATATAGTACGATATAAATAATAATGAAATAAGCAACTATGACTAAATAAATTAGAAATAGACTAGTAGAAAAAAGCCTTAACTTACAGAATTCATTAGAAAGTAAATTTTGCCTACCTTTCTTATGGTTCAAACACGCTCCTTACAAAGATAATGAATAATAAGCCTTGTTTATGGTTCATACAATAATTAAATGGTTCGTATAGTACCTTGTACATTCAAAATCTATTTTTTAAAATAAAGAGTAGTTTCTTAGATTCACAGCCTTAGATATTGATTTTTTAAAAGATTTTATTTATTTATTTGACAGAGAGAGAGAGTACAAGAAGGGGGAGCAGCAGAGGGAGAGGGAGAAGCAGGCTTCCCGCTGAGCAGGGAGCCCGATGCGGGGCTCGATCCCAGGACCCTGGGATCATGATCTGAGCCAAAAGCAGATGCTTAACTGACTGAGCCACCCACGTGCCCCTGGATTAATTTAGTAAGCTGTGCTTTCCAGAAAAAAAAAAAAAAAAGAAAACAGAAAAAACATGAGGAACTTTCTCCTTAACATTAAATAATTGTATGGGCACAATAATAATATGACACGGGGAGAACTTTTAGATCTTCCTAAAGACCTTTTTACTCTCTCACACTGTTTAGTCGACAGATTCTATTATCAAAAATAAAAGAGATTCCTTTAACATTTAATTAATTTCCTCATCTTTTTATTTTTAAACAAAATCACAACAACATAGTACCCTGTAGCCCTGAATATTTTATAATTATTCCCAACTAGTATTCTAAATTATAAAATATCAACAAATTAAAATGGATTACATGTTTGACCTTTCCAGTGAATTTTATTATTTTCCTCTGCTTTCCCATTGCTCTGCCCTGCTAGCTCCTATTTTACACAGCTGGTTACATTAAATTGTACCTTCAATGCAATATAATGCCTGGTAGGGGATCTATGCTAATTTAAGAGTTTCTTAGTCAATAGCCCTAGTGAGAATATCCAGCATTCATGCCAACTAAATGATATAGGCTAGAGATAATATCTTTACAGAGTCACATTTTTCAGAAATTTTGCAGAAAGGGTGTCATGATCTGAATGCCAGATAATTTTCAGTTTATTCCCCAAAATGAAAGGTAAATCTGATTTTAATCTTACCTATATATATATCAAGCAACTTGCATCCCAACATAAAGGGAATTACTGGAAGATAGCAATGGGGAAGTGGTACTAATTAATCAAGTATCCTTGCAAAAATTAATTTGGTTCAATTTAAGGTACAGTTAATTTTATGGCTCAGGCTCATTCTAACTGATTCTCAGTAGTCTAGTTTAGGGCCATAAACACAGGATAAATCTGTAGCTTACTATTCACACAATTTACAGTGCAATTTTAATGTAAACTGTATTCTTATCAAGATAAAAACAACACACAGTGCAATCTCTAGTCTCTACCTGCTCAAACCAACAATAAAATCATGGTTTACCAAATTATGTCATTTGTGCAAACGACCAAAAATTTTGTCCTGTCTCCTGACTGTCACACAATGTCCCTTCTCTTGCATAGGTTCCAACTCTCTTCTGTATTACTTAGGCTAGAAGCCAATTTTCAATGAACAAATATTTCCCTTCCAGCAGATATCTCAGAGATTATTTTAACATACAATGACATTTTAAGTTATCAAAGTATAAGTCATACATAATAGTTACAGAATGAGAAATGAATGGAATGTTTTCAAGGGCACATACGTGAACTTCTGGACCAGTACAGAAATGCATACCTTTAGATTATTTTTTCTCATCACTTCACTTATGTACCAATTACAGAGTCATCTAATGGCAAAAATATTGTATTCTAAACATATATTAATATTAATGTGGATTATCAATTTTATTATATTATTTTAGAAAAATCTTGGAGATTAGAGGGTAAATTGAGAATTATGCAATTCTAATAAATGAAATTGAGATTTGATTAATCAATGTAATTCTAAACATGGGTAAAACAAACTGTTAGAGGCGCCTAGGTGGCTGAGTTAGCTAAGCATCTGCCTTCAGCTCAAGTCACGATCCCAGGGTCCTGGGATGGAGCCCCATGTCAGGCTCCCTGCTCAGCAGGGAGTCTGCTTCTCCCTCTGCCCCTCTCCCACTCATGTTTTTTCTGTCTCTCTCAAATAAATAAAATCTTAAAAAAATGTTAAACTTGATGAGAAGAATCTTGTAATCCCCTGAAATTAATTAAGAAGTATATTACAGATGTGATAGATGCTTAAGAGTTTTTAGAGAATGAAGGAAGAGGAAAAAAAACCATCAAAATATGCTGATTTTTATAATCATTATAAAATCTATCTCTGAAAAATATCCATAATTTCATAGTTGTACTTTATCAATATAACAGTTATTAAGGTCCCCAATAATGACTCTGAGGCATTATAATATCCTCAAATAACTTTTGAATCATAGAAAGTTAAATTATACCAAGGAAATTTTACAGATAGCCACATATGCTTTTTTAATTCATATGTGATCACTTATAAAATTTTTAGTGACAATCTCCTTTACGTAAAACATTGTTGGACTACAAAAATCAATAAAAAATGTTCTCTATCTTCAAAAATATATTTCTTAATAGATTTAAAATATATAAATTAGCAAGTAAATAATGGTTATATCATAGGAGAAATAAAAATGTGCTATGGGAATTTAGAGAAGACAAATATACATTATTTATTATCCATAGAATTTAATTTTTTAGTGTATCTTATTATCTAACCATTATAAAGAGGTGGTATTAGTACCAAGATAGTTTCAGATTTTCACAAACATTTGAATTTGTAAGAGTAAACCTATACACTTGCATGTTTGTAGATTTGAACTAATTTGATGGGAAAGAATCTGAGGTCAATGTTGATGATATAAAAGACAACATAGTTGGTGTGAAAAGCCTTCAGTTAAATAGTTCTCTGCCTCTTAACAGCAGGATGATCTTGGTCATGTCTATCTGAAGAAGAAAAACACATGTACACCCAAAGAACATAAGCAGCTAAGCTATGGAGAAGTTTGGAAGTTCTTCATATTTCCAGATAAATGTAATTGTTGTGATCTGACCAAACACCCAGTACATTAAATAGTGAAAAATTCAAGGTGAGAATGGAAACATTGAAAATACACCCAGAGGAAATGTGGGACTTGTTCTATAGAAAACTAGCACTAAAGTTTTAAAAATGGTCATTTAGTTAACAACCCTAATTTTTTTTTTTTTTATATATAAGTCTGTAAGAAACTCTACTATAATGAAATGAATGGACAAGAGTTTGGAGATAAAAGATGACTTACAAGGTTATTGAATAGTTTTAAGAAGAAAAGATAAAGAAAGGAATCTGCAGAGAGGATATGTATGAAAGATAATGAGGTAGGAGGTATGTATAGATCTTTCATTGGAATACCCAGGAGCAGACTATTAAGCAAAGAATAGTCTCTAAGTCCATTGAGAAAATGCTCTTCAGGGAGATTGTTAAGGAAATGGAGAAAGCAGGATCAGAAGGGGAAAATCAACAAGGCTATAATATCAGGCTTGATTTAATGTAAGAACTATGTAAAAAGAAGTATATAGGACATGAAGTTATAAACATAAAACTAGAAATAAAAACATCGAATAAAATCACTTAATGGATGGATTTAAAACTGCAAGACATTATACATAATATTCAGTGTTGTTTTTTTTTTAAATTGTATGTATTGTTCTATCCTTAAAAGAATTGGAAATATATTTACCAAACTATTCCAAATGGTTATCTCTAGAGAATAAGATTATGGAAGACTTTATTTCATACATGATTAAGTAATTATAATGATTAAATTACTTTTTTTGGTTAAAATTAATATTATATTGAACTAATGCTGAAAAAACAACTCACAGTCTGGTACATTTTTAAGTCAAAACAAAGAAGAATAAGTACTCCTGGGGAAGATGGCAGAGTAGCAGGACCCTAAGCTAACCTTGTCCTATGAATACAACTAGATAACACCCACATCAGTGTAAATAAAACAGAAAACAATTTGAAGACTGGCAAAACAGACTCTCCACAGTTAATGTAGAGAAGAGGCCACATCAAAGAGGGTAGGAAGGGCAGAGATGTAGTCTGGAGTTAAAAAGACCTATGGGACTGTCCACAGGAGGGTCGGATGACATGGATTTGGAGAGAGGAAAGAAACAGACCCTCACATCAGTCACCCCAAGCACAGGGAACCTTCATGGGGAAGACAAATCCCCAACACATTTGGCTTTGAAAACCAGAGGGTCATAATTTTGTGAGTTCCTGCAATCAGTGAGGCTTAAAATCTGGAACTTTAAAAATCAGCAGATTCTGCTCTGGAAGAGCCAACAGAGTGATAGGAAGCTGAGTCCCCACCCTTAATGAGTCAACAAAATAAAAAGACTCATGGAAATATAGCATAGAAGAAGCAGTTTGAAAAAATGCCTGGAGTATACAGGACGGAGATTTGTTTACTAATCTCAGAGTGCATGCTGGAGAGGCAGGGATCATTGAGAGATTTTCCATAACAGAAGAACTGTCTGGCTCCATTTCTCCCCTCCAGCCTGGACAAATGGACACCCATGGGAACCAGCTCAGTGCCAATACTCACTACTTTACTTGCTAATAGCATGCTTTGCCCCCAAGTTCTCCTACAGAAAAGCCCCCTCAAGCCAAGCTTCCACTCCATGTCGCCTCTCACAGCAGACCCATGCAAACCTTGCTAACATCATGTGCCCTGCCTTCTTCCTGAATCTGGGGAACTGCCCCTCCAATATGCCCTTGGCAGGAGCCCATCTAAAATGGTGCACAAACCTGGCAGTGTGCAAGCAGCCCTCACAGGGACCAGCACTACTCTGAAGTGACTCTTAACCTGGGAAGATGGAAAGATAACCACACACATACTATCCCACTGCAGCCCCAGCAGTGGGCTGGGGACAAACATCTGGTTTGAATGCAGGCCCTGCCCACCAATGAAGCTCCTCAGGGGACAATACAGGAAAGGTGCCCTGTAGTTTAGTGAGGCAGCAGCTCAGAAATACACTTGGTATGACCCAACTCAAGCTGAGCATGGCCCCAGACCAGCCCACTAACAACATAGGGTCCAAACTCTGCCCACAATGGGCAAAAAGAGCCATTGCAGATGACTGGATTGAAGGCAAAAGTGGCTCAGCTACAACAGTAGGATACACACAACACACACAGGAAACACCTTTGAAGCACCAGGGTCTGGTGAACATGGAACATTGCACTGCAGGGCACTGAGGGACATCTTTTTCATAAGGTCAATACTTTCAAGAGCAGGAGACATAGTTAACTTTTCTAAAACACAGAAACAAACACAGAGCGGTAGATCAAATGAGAAGATAGAGAAATGTGTCCCAAATGAAAGAACAGCACAAAATCACAGCAAAAGACCTAGGCAAAACAGAGATAAGTAATATGCCTGATTGAGAATTTAAAGTAATGATAATAAAGATACTCACTGGACTTGAGAAAAGAGTGGAGGACATCAGTGAGACCCTTAACAAAGAGATAAAAAAGAACCAATCAGAGATAAGGAACATAATAAATGAGGAAGCAGAAGAACAAATCAGCAACTTGGAGAACAGAGTAATGGAAAGTAATCAAGCTGAGCAGGTAAGAGAAAAATAATTATGCAAAATGAGAATAGACTTAGGGAACTCAGTAACACTGCTAAGTGTAATAACATTTACATTATAGGGATCACAGAAGAAGAGAGAGAAAAGTGGGCAGAAAATTTATTTGAAGAAATAATAGCTAAAACTTCCTGAATCTGGGGAAGGAAACAGAAGTCCAGATCCAGAAGGCACAGAGAGTTCCCAACAAAATCAACCCAAGGAGGTCCCCACCAACACACATAGTAAATTAAAGTGGCAAAAAATAGTGATAAAGAGAGAATTTCAAAAGCAGCAAAAGAAAACAATTACATTCAAGGGAAAGCCAAATAAAGCTATCAGTTGATTTTTCAGTAGAAATGTTGCAGGCCAGAAGAAAGTGGTATATATTCAAAGTCCTGAAAGGGGAAAAAGACAAAACAAAACAAAACAAAACAAAAACAAAACAAAACAAAAAAACACAACAAAACAAAAACCTATGTAGCCAAGAATACTCTATCCAGCAAGGCTATCATTCAGAATAGAAGGAGAGATAAAGAGTTTCCCAGAGAAGCAAAAGTTAAAGGAATTCATCAACACTAAACCAGCCGTACAAGAAACATTAAAGGAGACTTTTTGAGTGGAAAGGAAGGACCATAGGTAAGAGTAAGAAAAGTAGGAAGCACAACAGCAGTAAAATTAAGTATATTTATATTAATAAGTCAAGGGATTCACAAAATAAAAGGAAGTAAAGTATGACACCATAGTCCTAAAACAGGGGAGAGGAGTTAAGGAATGGGTTCAAACTTAAGTGACCATCAACTTATTATAGATTGCTATTTGCATAAGATGTTATAATGTTATATACAAACCTAACGATAACCACAAATAAAAAACCAGTACAGATATGCAAAAAATAAAAAGAAAGGAATACAAGTATATCACTAAAGAAAACCAGCATACTGTAAGAGAAGAGTTTAAGAGAAGAAAGGAATAGAGAAGAACTATAAAAACAACCATAAAACAAGTAACAAAACGTCAATAAGTACATACCTATTAATCATTACTGCAAATGTAAATGGACTAAACATTCCAATTAAAGACAATGGTGATAGAATGGATAAAAAAGTAAGACCCATCTATATGCTGTCTTTAAAGACTCAATTCAGACCTAAATACACATGCAGATTGAAAGTGGAGTTATGGAGAAACATTTATCATGAAAATGGTTGTGAAAAGAAAGCTGGGGTAGCAATACTTATGTCAGACAAAATAGACTTTAAAACAGACTGTAACAAGAGAAAAAGAAGGACACTATATAATCATAAAGGGAACAATCCAACAAGAAGATTATAACAATTATAAATATTTATTCACCCAATATAAGAGCATCCAAATATATAAAACAGCTAATAATAAACATAAATGAAGTAATTGATAAGTAATACCATAATGGTAGGGGGCTTCAGCAGCCCACTTACATCAATGGATAGATCATCCAAACAGAAAACCAGCAAGGAAAGAGAGGCATTGAATGACACATTGGACCAGATGTATCTAACAGATATATTCAGAATATTCTATCCTAAAACAGCAGAATACACATTCTTTTCAAGTGCACATAGAACATTTTCCAGACTAGATCACATATTAGCCCACAAAATGAGTCTCAACAAATTCAAAAAGATCAAAGTCATCTCATGCATCTCTTCCAACCACAATCCTATGAAACTAGAAATCAACCACAAGACAAAATGTGGAAGAACACAAATACATGGGGGTTAAATAATATGCTACTAAACAATGAATGGGTCAACCGTAAATCAAAGAGAAAATAAAATAAATACACAGAGACAAATGAAAATAAAACACAATGGTCCAAATCTTTGGGATGCAGCAAAAGTTGTTCTAAGAGTGAAGTTTATAGCAATCAGGCAAGAAACAAGAAAAATCTCATATAAGCGACCTAACCTTACACCTAAAGGAGCTAGAAAAAGAAGAACAAACAAAACTCAAAACTAGTAGAAGAGAAGAAATAAAGATTAAAGTTGAAATATATGAAATAGAAACTAGAAAACAATAGAACTGATCAATGAAAACAGGAGCTCTGGTTCTTTGAAAAGATCAATAAAATTGATTGTCAGCCAGACTTGTAAAAAAATAAATAAATAGAAAGACAGAGGACTCAAATACTCAAATATACAAAATCAGAAATGACAGAGGAGCAATAACAACAAACACCATAGAAATACAAAGGATTATAAAAGAATATTATGAAAAATTATATGCAGCAAACTGGCAACCTAGAAGAAATGGATAAATTCCCAGAAACATAACCTACGAAAACTGAAGCAGGAAGAAATAGAAAATTTGAACAGACTGAATACCAGCAATGAATTTGAATCAGTAATCCAAAAACTCGCAACAAACAAAAGTTCAGGACCAGATGGCTTCACAGGTGATTTCTACCAAACATTTAAAGAAGAGTTAACACCTATTCTTCTCAAACTATCCAAAAAAAAATAGAAGAGAAAGGAAAGTTTCCCAATTTATTCTAGGAAGCCAGCATTACTGTGATACCAAAATCAGATAAAGACACTACAAAAAGAGAACTACAGCCCAATATCTCTGATGAACATAGATGCAAAAATTCCCAACAAAATATTAGCAAACTGAATCCAACAATATATTAAAATAGTCATTCACCACCATCAAGTAGGATTTATCCTAGGGATGCAAGTATGTTCAATATTTGCAAATCAATCAACATGTTACATCACATATAAAGGATAAAAAACCATATAATTATTTATTTTGATGTGGGGAAAGCATTTGACAAAGTAAAATATCTATTCATGATAAAAGCCCTCAACAAATAGGTTTAGAAGGGACATACTTATCATAATAAAGGCCATATATGGAAAACCCACAGCTAACACCATACTCAGTGGTGAAAACCTGACAGCTTTCCCCCTAAAATCAGGAACAAGACAAGGATGTCCACTGTCACCACTTTTATTCAAGACAGTACTGGAAGTCCTAGCCATAGCAATCAGACAAGAAAAAGAAAGAAAATGCATCCAGATTGGTAAGGAAGTAAAACTTTCACTACTTGTAGATCATATGATACTAGTTATAGAAAACCTGAAAGACTCCACCAAAAAACTACTAGAACTGATAAATGAATTCAATAAGGTCATAGGATACAAAATCAATATACTGAAATACTTTGCATTTCTATACACTACTAATGAAGCAGCAGAAAGAGAAATTAAGAAAACAATCCCATTTAAAATTGCACCAAAAATATTAACATACCTAGAAATAAAGTTAACCATGGAGCTGAAGGACCTGTACTCTAAAAACCATAAAACACTGATGAAAGATATTGAAGACAATACAAATAAATGGAAAGGTATTCTGTGCTCATGGGTTGAAAGAAGAAATATTGTTAAAATGTCCATACCACCCAAAGCAATCTACAGATTTAATGCAACCCATATGAAAGTATCAATAACATTTTCCATAAAACTAGAACAAATAATAGTAAAATTTGTATGGAACCACAAAAGACCTCAAATAGCTAAAGCAATCTTGAAAAACAAGAATAAAACGTAGGTATCACAATCCCAGATTTCAGGTTATATTACAAAGCTGCAGCAATGAAAACAGTATGTACTGGCACAAAAACAGACACATCGATAATAGAACAGAATAGAGAGCCAGAATATGCCATATGCTTATATGATTAATCTACAACAAATGAGGCAAGAATATACAAGAATACAAAGACAGTCTCTTTAACAAATGGCACTGGGAAAACTGGACAGCTACATGCAAAATAATGTAATGGAACAATTTTCTTACACTATATATACAAATAAACTTAAAATGGATTAAATACCTAAATGTGAGACTTGAAATCATAAAATTCCAGAAGAAAACATAGGCAGTAATTTCTTTGATATTAGTCATAGACACATTTTTTTTTTTTTTAGATATGTCTCCTCAGGCAAGAGAAATAAAAGCAAAAATAAACTATTGGGACTACATCAAAATTAAAAGCTTCTTCACAGCATAGGAAACAATCAACAAAACTAAAAGACAGCCTACTGAATAGGAGAAAATATTTGCAAATAGCATATTCGATGAAGAGTTACATATCCAAAATATATAAAGAACTTCTACAACTCAACACCAAAAAAACAAGTAATCCAATTAAAAACGGGCAGAAGACATGAACAGAAATTTCTCCAAAGAAGACATACAGATGGCCAGCAGACACATGAAAAGATGCTCAAAATCATTAATCATGAGGGAAATGCAAATAAAAACTACAATGAGATATCACCTCATACCTGTCAGAATGGCTAGAATCAAAAACACAAGAAACAACAAATTGTTGGCAAGGGTGTGGAGAAAAAGCAAGCTTTGTGCACTGTTGGTAAGAATGCAAACTGGAGAAGTCACTGTGAAAAACAGTATGGAAGTTCCTCAAAAAACTAAAAATAGAATTACCATATGATCCAGTAATTCCACTACTGGGTATTGACTCAAATAATACAAACCACTAATTTGAAAACATATATGCACCCCTATGTTTATTGCAGCATTATTTACAATAGCCAAATTATGGACATAGCCAAGTTGTCCATCAACAGATGAATGGATAAAGATGTGGTATATATATACAATGGAATACTATTCAGCCATAAAATGAATGAAATCTTGCCATTTGCACAACATGGATGGAGCTGAAGAGTATAATGTTAAGCAAAATAAGTCAGTCGGAGAAGATAAACACCATATGATTTCACTCATATGTGGAATTTAAGAAACAAAACAAAGAAAAAAGATCAACCAAAAAAGAGACTCTAACTACAGAGAACAAACTGATGGTTACCAGAGGAGAGTTGGGTGGGGGAGGGGTGAAATAGAAGGGGATTAAGAGTACACTTACCTTGATGAGCACAGAATAATATATGGAACTATTGAATCACCATTTTGTACACTTGAAACTAATATATCACTGCATGCTAACCATGCCAGAATTAAAATTTTTTAAAAGACCAGAAAAAAAAAAGAGAAACACACACACACACACACACACACACAAGAATAAAATATACTCCTCATTAAAATTTGGTAAATCTCAAACATTCATGAAGTTAGGAGAAAGAAATTAATGAAGTTAAATTTTAACAGGCCTAGTACATGATATATAAAGCTCTTAAATTCATTTTGTAAAACTGGCATGAAACTGAAGCTAAATTTGATGTGTACTCTTGTTTTCACAGTAAAAGATAAATCAAGATATATCTGGAATTCTGTCATCCATGTGACAACTATAAAATTTTTAAAAAATATATGGTCTTGCAAATTTTTTTTTTTTTAAATGTTCTCACAAGGAGGGGATAAAAGTGACTCCAAGGTAGAGTTGCCAGATTTATAGCAAATAAAAATACATGACTCCCAGTTAAATTAGATATTCAAGTAAGTGATGAATAGTTTTAGTATAGGTATTTTCTAAATTTGTATGTGTTTTTCTTATTGATATCCTGGCCCCACTGCAGACCTATTAAATCAGAATGTCTGGGGATAGGGACTATGGATCTGTTTTGTTAAAAAGTTCATTAGTGATTCTAATGGGCAGCTAAGGTTGAGAATCACTGTGCATAATGATTATTTATTAATCAAGCCACCTATGTGGTATATACAATGACAATTACACCACCATGCCGCACAACAAATCCAGAGATAGATAAAGAGCCCTTGTGCATTCTGTTAGCCACAGTAATCTTCTTTGGTTGAGGATCACTATCAAGTTCTCAACCTTATCCTGATCTCCACTCTGGCTTCCTTTTTCCTACAATGGAGAGTAAGCTATAGGTGCCATTACCCATTTCATCTCCTCGTGTTCAAGGTTATCAGAAAATGTATGCAAAAATAAAAACAATGCCTATTATAAAACTGTTTAATGTGTGAAAATTTTAATTTCCTATATAATAGGTATTATGTTTCATCTCAAAAACATACAAGATAGTTGAGGATGCTAAATATGGTAGAGTGCTTCAGAAATTGATTGTATCAGAAAACTTAGTCATCTATTTTCTCGGTATGCCAATTAGTTTTTTTGGGCCAGCATTTCTTCACTGGTAAAACTGATTGTTTGATTTGGTGAATCTCTAGTTTAAAATATCTATAATCTAGTGTTTAAAATGTCTCTTGGAAAAACGAAGATTGGCACACATAAGTTATTAGATGATCAATGTCTTCTGACTATTGTTATTAGAGACATACATTTTAATAAGAACATTGTGGAAATAAAATAGATTATTATAGGTATTTATGCTCCACACTTGTCATTAGGGAGAATTCTCACATACAATTAAATGTAGACTACAACTTTTTTTTTTTTTTTAAAGATTTTATTTATTTATTTGAGACAGAGAGAATGAGAGAGAGAGAGAGCACATGAGATGGGGGAGGGTCAGAGGGAGAAGCAGGCTCCCCGCCGAGCAGGGAGCCCGATGCGGGACTCGATCCAGGGACTCCAGGATCATGACCTGAGCCGAAGGCAGTTGCTTAACCAACTGAGCCACCCAGGCGCCCTGTAGACTACAACTTTGAAGTCAACAATTTATAGCAACACTGTGAACCTTTCAAAATACTGAAACTCAGTTTTGGAGAAAGTAAATATGTCTTGCTTTTAGCTCACTTGCAGGAATAATCAATGACCTATTCAGGGTCATAAAGTAGGAACAACAAATTTTCACGAATTTTAATTAAGATTTAGCTTGCCCAGTGGACACAGAGACATGTCTCAAATACTATCTAACTGCTAGTGACTGACACTATTTCTATAAGCGACCAAAATGAGGCTTTTCTTTTTAATAATAATTAATAGGCTATTAGATTCTACTTTTTTTTCTTCTAATCTCTGCCCTGGGATAAGTACATTTCACATTTTAATTTTTTCTTGTTTTTTTAACTTTACCATAAAAGATAGTGATGGATGATTATTTTCCTTAATTTAAAAATTTTGGTATCTGCCTCACAGTTTGCAGATATGTTTTATCAAATACATCTGAATATTTTAACTCTGTAGATGAAATAAATGTGTCATTAAGTATTATATATAAAATAATAGTTACAAAGGGATGAGAATTAGCCAATTCTCAATTACATGTTATTTTGTTCACCCTTAAGTAATGCAAGAAACTAGGAGGTTCATTGTCACCCACTAGTAGTTTTAGTATTTATGATTCAAGTACATTATTTAGTTTATCTCTTCATGAAGCCTTAAAGGAAAATCAACTTGAAAAAAAGTCAGGTAAAACTATATTCATGTCTTCTGATGTGCCTGTTGCATATCTAAAATTATTATACACATTATGCTGATACATAGACACAAATTGCAAAGTTTGTCTTATGTAGATGAAAATCAGAATTCAGCATCCTTTCAATGACTATGCCAATTAAAAACATACATGTCTGGGCAATGAATGTCTACAGCAGAAAAAACAATTACTATAATTTCTAGCTAGCCAAGACTTTTGTCCTTCATTAGAGTAAACTTTTGTCCTTCATTAGAGTCATCAAAAACTGTCAGAAAATTTAAAAATCTTTAATAATCCAAAGTGTTTAACATCCAAACTCTTAAATACCCCAAAGGTAGGTTTGAACTTTCTGCACCTCCACTCTGCTTTTGGAAGCCATTTTCAGCCAATATTTCCCAGACCGACAACCGTTTGAAAGGCAGATTCTTTGAAGAAACAAATTCAAACAAAATATCATTTGAAAATGTTGTCTGCATGATGAAAAGATTATATGTATATTATCTTACAAAGTTCAGTTCAATATCAAAAATATTTTGATATTTATCATAAACTTTATGGTTTTTTGGGTCACTTTTATATTTGTATTTAATATTGATTATATAAATATTAAAACTGCCTTTAACATTTTTGATACTACTTGTGGTATCTTCTTAATCAAATTTCTGAGTTTTGCCTATATTTGCATTATCTTTCTGTTCTTTCTATATAACTAACTCCTTAAAGTTACTATTTTCTTTATTGAGTTAAATACTTGGTTTGCTGTTTATATATACTTCATATTTTCTAATATGTGCTTTAAATAATATACATTCCATTTTCTATAATACTGTTTTACCTGTATCTAAATATGTTATACTATTCATTTTTATTTTTATTTTGTCAAACTGTAAGAAGGGTTTTTTAACTTCCTTTTTTTTGTCATAGACTAACATTATTGCACTGTGACTACTTGTATTGCTTATTATCTTTCTTTTACTAAAACATAAGCTCCTTGATAGCAGGACTTTTTGTCTGCTTTGTTCATTGTTTTATCCTCTCAATCAGAAGAGAACCTGGAACATAAACCTTGGTAATTACTTATTTGGTTCTAGAGGTTTCAGCCTGTCTTGAACTAGTTTTTATATTATTTTATATTATTAATTTCTTCACATGGATTCTGTAATGGTGGAAACTGAGCCATCATATACTTTTTGCACAGGATGGAGTTTTCAATTTATCACAGTTTTTTCCCTTATCTATATTCCTTGCGTGGGATAAGAAGTTCTTTTATTATTAATATTACTCAGTTTTGTGAGTGTAAAGTAGTTCTAGGTTTCCGTTTTCACAGATGGTGCAGCGCCTAGGGAATCATTTACATCAGGGTCTTTTTCTGTCTTTCTGACTTGGGAAGACCCAAATTGTCTTCTATGCCTGTGGATTTAGTAAAATCTTAGACTGCAATTTCTAGAGAAGATACAAATCCCTATTTGCATACATACAAATATTTGAGCTGTCAATATTTTAGCTGGACTTCACAGTCTATCTTTAATTGCCTTTTCCATTTCTAGCCCCTGGCAGTTTCTATTTCTTTCTTTTGAGTTTGGTTACATATAAAAATTTCCTTTATTATGTTTTATCTAGCATTTTTATGTAGTTGTGCTAATCTTTCTTGTTGAAAGCTCACAAACTTTCTTTAGATAAGTCTTGATTTAAATTGAATGTACCCAAATTGCTGACCTAAGAACTGTTCTGTTTCCTTAAGGAAAATGTATACACATTAAAGGGTTATCCTCTAAAAGCTACCATAACTCTCTTATTTCAGAATTCCTACAGCACTTACTGTTAGCCCCATAGATTGAACACCATGAGGTAACAATTTCTCCTCTCAAACACATTCTTCCTTCTTATCATGAAAAAACTATATTTATTCTAATCTAAGATTGTTCTTAGAGTCCAAAACTGAACATGTTTCACCTTTTGTTAGTCTTGACAACTAACATTGCATCATAGCCTGATAACTGCCAGTATGGCCAAAGCCACACAGCATATTTTTTTCCATAAATATTTGTTGTACTTTTACTATTTGTCAAACATTATTTGTTATTATGTACTGTGCTAGTTGTGGAAGGTATAGAGCTAAATAAGGTAGACAAAGTCCTTACCATCGTGGATCTTATTTTCAAAAGGGGACAATCAAAAAAGGCAAAGCCTGGTTAACTCAGACACAACTCAATCCTTCAAGATGTCAATAAATATTTCAAGAGTTCTTTCTATAGTCCAGTGCTGCAGGGACCAAGAAAATAAGAGTTCTGCATAGCTTTTATAGTCTAGTAGGGACGAAAGGCACTGAGACCCACCAGCACACCACTAAGTAAACAACTACAGGTGTGGGAAGCACAGGCTGAGAAAAATATTATTTTAGAAATTCTAGCAGAATATGATTGGGATTTTACAATGAGCACATCTTACTATTTTAGGTGTTCTAGCCTGGCTAGATGGAGTTTTTACCTTGAGAGTTGGATATTTTTTATTGGTTCAACGTTTGGGCATGCATTCACTCTACCCCCATTAGTCTCCAATACTGGTGCCCAAGCCAAATCATCTTAACTGACCTCCATTTACTGATATTGATCCTCAGACATTCTAGGCTTAAGAAAAATCTGGCCCATGTCTTACCTATAAATCTAGAATCCTTCCTCAAAATGCATGTTTTTCTCAACATGTTTTTGTTTGTTTGCTTTTATTTGTTTGTTTTTATTTTTATATATTTTTATTTTTTTATTTTTTTATTTCCTCAAGGGCCCTTGGTTGGAAGTTCAACCTTCTTTGGAACTCAGCTCCTCTAAGGATAAATCCTGGAACTGGTTCTCAAGTTTCTCTACACTCCCTCTGAGGAGATGAGACTCTTTTTATTTGCTGCCAAGAAGGTTTGCTGATTTCACTCTTGGCTTTCAACTGCTTGTTAATCACACTCAGCCTTTTCTTTTTCATCCTTTTTCTAGATGTCAATAGAGTTTGGCAATAGCATACAATCCAGTTGCCCTTCACAGTATTATTTCCCTCATGCTTTCCAACATTGAACCAATTATTGGATTCCTCTTTCACTGGTATACCATCCCAATTTATTACCAGTGAAATTTAAATAATTTAACCACTACCTTGTGCCAGGCTATCTGTGGTCCATCTTCCCAGTGGTGGGGTCCTCACTGTCAGCTAGGCAGTGGGTGCTATAGTTCAACAAACATTTTATCACTTGCTTTCTCAGAAAATTCCTGACACAAGCTATTTAGGTCATTTATTTCATTATCACACATGATTGATAGCTTGGGTGATCTAAAATTTGAAAACCATTTTTCCTAAGATTTGGTAGTCATTTTTTCCCCTGACTTATGATTTTCAATCATATGCATCTTTCCCCTGACTTATGATTTTCAATCTAATGCATTCTTATGCATTAGAATTTTTACTGATCCTTTTGTATGTTATTTTTAAAAGTTTTGGGGGTATTTTTTTCTATCTTAAAATAGGACCATCTTTTCAATCTTCTTTTTATCTCTAATTTCCTGAAAATTTAAAATGGTCTTATGTTTTAATTAATTTTTCCAGGCCCTTGTTGAGCCCTTTCCAATCTACAAATGGATGCATGAACTTCAGTTCTCAGAAATGGTATTGAAATGTTCCATTATTTTCTCCTCTCTTATTTCTGAGAGTACTGAAAATCAAATGTTGGATCATCTGAAACTTTTACTAATTTTCTTATATGATCCTTTCATTTCACATCCTATGTTTTTCTGGGAGGGGAGGGTGTCTGCTTTCTGGGAAACTTTCTTAATTTTATCATTCAAGCTTTCCCTTTAATTTTTAATTTCTTCTATGATATTTTTTAAGTTTCCCAAAGCTCTTTTTATGTTCTTTGAATTTAGTTTTCATAATATGTTGTTTTGTGGTTGTTCTTTTAAGTGGATGTATATGTTGCTTGCTTCTCTGAGGTTATCAGTTATACTTTTGAAGCTTTTTTTTTCTGCTCTGCATTGCCTTCAGTTCCTCTGAGTTCCTCTTTAATGTTTCTTTGTTTGATCCCTTTTATGTTAGATTTCTCCAGATGTCTAGTGATCCTTGTCTGTCTGATCCTATTTAAGAGTGAGGCACTAAATATCAGATTGGAAGTTTGTTGTGCATTTGCAAATTTTAAGGGTCAGGTATAAATGAAGGTGATTAAGGAGGATATGACTATTTCACCGGTACCTCTAACAGTTAATATGTCCTTCCCCAGGGAAGGGGGACTGGTGCTATCTGTAGCCTGGAAATTGTGAGTCTGAGTGCCTGTGATCTAGCAGCTGAGTAGAAATAGGGGTTTGTATCCTCGCAATGTGTAGATATTCATTATTCCTTGGTTTCAGCATGTGTAGATATTCATTATTCCCTGATTTTAGCATGATACTTCCCACTTTAGTAGTGCTTACTGCACACAATTCCAAATTCCTTCTGCTTTAACCTTTTTTGAGAGTAGATTTTCAATATTCTGCCTAGTTGTGCATATGTTGTGTGAAACAAGGTTACAGGGAATAACCAAGTACTTGGAAAGGGGAGTATATACAGGTGTTTAAATGCTTCTAATAGTTGGGGTGCCTGGGTGACTCTTGATTTTGGCTCAGGTTGTGATCTCATGGGTCTTGATCTCATGGGTCCTAATCTCAATGGTCATGCACTCAGCAGGGAGCCTGCTTGAGGATTTTCTCCTGCTGCCCCTCCCACCAGTCATAAGCACTCTCTTTCTCTCTCAAACAAGTAAATAAATCTTAAAAAAATTTAAAAAAAATAAATGCTTCTAATAGTGACATTCAAGAGCCTTCTTTTTTCAATTTCATCTTTAACCTTGCCTTCACAGGTAGCAAGTGCCTCCAAATCTTCATCCTTTTAAGTGTACTTCAGTGGAAGTTTGTTTCTTAATTTCTTCCCCTATAGTCACTTTCTTTTGTGTGCAAAGTCAGCAAACAAATTAGCAGCTTCCATCATCCAATTGACATCTTTTCTCTTGTGATGTCCTGTCTTTGTGTCTTTGCTCTATGGAATTATGTCTTTCAAAAAATCCCTTATACAGCTATTTTAGGAGTGTTTGTGGAATTTGCAGTGATGAAGACATGTGTGCTCAATCTGCTATGTATAACCTAAAGTCTGTAAGTCACCTTGAAAAATGACCACATTGGTGAGTCTCTCATTCAGCACTCATATCCAGTTATTCTACTTTTTTATTTTTTCAAAGATTTTATTTATTTGAGAGAGAGAGGGAGAGTGTGTACAAGTGAGGGGAGGGGCAGAGGGAGAAGCAGACTCACTGCTGAGCAAGAAACCTGACGCAGGGCTTGGTCCCAGGACCCTGAGATCATGACCTGAGCCAAAGGCAGACACTTTACTAACTGAGCCACCCAGGTGCCCCTAGTTATTCTACTTTAATTCAAACACAGAAATGTATCTCCAGTCAGCTTGCTAATCTCCATTCCCTGTGCTACTATACCATTATATAATTTCAAGACACAATAATACTTGACCTGAGTTACATTTCCAATCTTGTCCTAACAAACTCCATTCTTCAATTGCAACAAATATATTTATCTTTCTAAAATACAAATACAAATGACATCCTCTTTCTTAAAAATTTTCAACAATTCCTCTAATCCCTAAGAATAATGTCTAAAGTTCTTAGTGGTACACACAAAGTACTTAATAATCTCTCAGCCACCCCTGCACTTGGATTCCACTCAGAAACCATCCCTTTGCCTTTCCCAAGCAGATGAATATGAACATGGGGCCATGAACACACACACATACACACACACAGCACATATGCTCACGTACTCCATGAATATCAAGCTATTTTCAGTTCTATAAATATTCATTGTTTTCTTTTATTACACTGGGACTACCTACCCTAATTCCACTATCAAAATCATGTCTTTCTTCATGTTCTTCATATTGTAGTTTAGTGGTAACTCATACCAAGACATTTTTCCTGACTTTGTATTACAGGATATACCTTCATGGTACTCTCTTTTTAGTCCAAAGTGTCATTTACTACATTGCATTCTTTTTTTCTCCCTTCTCTACACTGCTTACTGTGCTTTACTTCCAAGACTGTAAGCTCTTTAAGGCTGCTTATATATTTCCTATATTCAATTTTAATTCGTGCCACACTACCTAGCACATAGCCAATGCTCAATAAATGCTTGAAAAAAAAATCCAAAGACTACTATAAGTGCCAAAACTAGGGTAATGTGAATAATCTTTGTTATGATTAGTTTGTCGGGAGAAACAATTTGTCATTTGATTCATTCTTTGTTTTATATGAAGAAGGTATAATTAAAAAATCCTGACACAAAACAGACAATGAATCATTTATTATCACATTGATTTTCTCATGAGATACTCGCTACGAAAGGGGATCTCTTCACATTGCTTTATAGGTTTTACATGTAAAAACAAGTAAAAGGAAAAGAACAGAGTTTGTGTTTAATCACCAAAACAAGTGCAAAACTATGGCAGAAACAGTAGAATAAGGCCTTTAAATATATTTTTTACTTCAAGAATATGAAAGTATAATTATAGCATTTAAATGGTGATCTAAATGAAATGAGAATTACAAATTCAAAGTTAGTTTGATCATAAGAGATGAAGAAGATTGGGGCACCTGGGTGGCTCAGTTGGTTAAGCGGCTGCCTTCAGCTCAGTCATGATCCTGAGGTCCTGGGATCGAGCCCCACATTGGGCTCTCTGCTCAGCAGGGAGCCTGTTTCTCCTCCCTCTGTCTACTGCTCTACTTGTGCTCTCTCTCTCTCTGTCAAATAAATAAATAAAATCTTTAAAAAAATAAGAGATGAAGAAGGAAAATATGGGTGCACCTAATTATCAATTGGCAACCTCCTGATAAGCTGCGAGAAAGAAGATAATAAATGTTCTTATGACTATTCTACATGTCAAACAAGTGTACTGGAAAGGAATACAGTTAGAGGGATTTTCCAATAAATTTGTGGCACTAAAACCAAGACAAATTGTAATGGACCCATCACTGAAGACTTGAAATAACAGAGTAAAATCATCCTACTTCAGTATCACTAAGGCAAATGTAGGGAAGGGAACTGCGAACATGATCACATTTTATTTTCAATGTTTCTTACTGCTATGTAAGGCTTACCTTGTAAAAGGCTTATCATTTTAAAGATACAATTGCTGATATCTTTTTGAAAGGCAAAGCAAGAGCAAAATGACACATTATCAAGAAGCATTTTTTCTTTATTATTTTCCCTTTTTTATTCATTTATTTCTGCCTTTTTCTTAATAAATGAAGAATGAAAATGGAAGGACAACAATGATCTGTCTACATAGTTTAAAAACATTCTGTGTTACATTTTTAGATTTTATTTGCAAATTTATGACCAAGGTTTTATATACATTTTTTCACATGCTAGAAACATCAGATTTAACTTACTCTCTTTATACTTTCTCTCTTTTTCCTGTAAATAAAAACCTAAGAGAATTTTCATGGATTACAGTTTTTCCCATTCTCCTTTCATCATAGTTCACTGTTTTGCATAATGTACAAAAAAGATATATAACATACCCAGTCCATTTTAGCCTAAGACCAGGAGAAGGGTTGTAAAACCCTTCAAAGGTAACCCTGCAAGAAAAAAAATAGTTTTTTATGTTGCTTTTTAAGTTGGTAAATAAATGTTATTGAAATAATAATAAAATGACTAAGTTGAGTTTTAAGTTGGTACGTAAATGTCATTGAAATAATAATTAAAAAAAAAACACATTAAGTGTTCATTCCTTAGGACCTAAAATTTACTGTTTATGCACAACATCAGTCCTACAGAAAGGACATCAAGCACGATGTACCATAAAGATTTTCCACTTCTTGGTAATTGAGAAAAGCAAATTTAAAATTTTTAGGAGGAAACTTCATGAAAGCATAGGAATAGATTACACAATGCAATATTTTCATGATTATTTAAGATTATACTTACATCTTAAGCAGTTAGCCGGATAGGAATGTATAACCAAAGAGAAAACTTAGACAATCTATAACTTTGAATTAGTGATGATTTAATTGCTAGCAGTAACTACAAGCATTTTTTGTCTTATTTTGTGCTTAAAATTGTCTTAAACCTGCATAAAAATGCAAACCTAATAACTATAGTTAATTGCTTCAAATACTAAATTCAATGTGTTCCAAGCTTAGACCTATTTAAAGGAAATGCTAGTCTCATATTCCACCATGTTGTACTGAATTATTTTTAATATATCATTTAAATAACTAAACATAAAACATGTCAAAAACTCTATATATTTATAGTTTTCATAGAACAATATGACCAGAGAAAAATTTTGAAACAGGACTCACAAAATTACAAAGCTAATAAAGTTTAAGTTAACAGTAATTTTATATGATTGACAACATTGTTTGCTGAATTGTTCCCACTGGTTGTAACATGACTATGATATTCACCATCATCATGCATATTCTGTGTTGCTCAGTCCATCTATACTCCTCTTTGCCCTATAATGATTCAATTCTTTCACACTTTTGTGCATTCAAATTACTGTAAAATCTTCACTCATCCTGCTGTAATATGATGTCAGGTGGCTATCACCTGGCTCCAATTCCAAATATACAAATTAACCCTGTCGAAATTATTTTCTATTCATCTCTGATGATGAAAGTAATACTACTAGACTACAATGTAAAGAGAAACAGAAATATGTATGTAAGCCATAAATTCTGTGTCAGTACCTAATTACACATTCACAATTCAAATAATTAGGAAATAATTTCTGTTTTTGAGATATTAATAAATATTAAAATATAAAATTAAGATCATTACTATGGAGAGTTTTTAGACATGAAGTATATGTCTATGGTCCGTAGTCCAGAAAACACTACCAAAGAGACACCATAAGGGTTAGATCCTACCTAAAGTTAGGCAATATCAAAATGTGATAAGGGAGTTAATTTTTATGCCTTATACTAATTTCTGTGATTAGAGTGAGATCACTTGCCTTTGAAAAATTAACAAAAGATAACAGATATAGAATTATACCTGAAGTGCTAAAGCATGGGGAATTTTAAATATCTTAAGGAGTTAATGTTTTCAGTTCAGCAAAATTGGTGTGTACCTTTGGACCAAAAATTTATTTCACATAGCGCGCTATTAAATTTAGAATGTTAGAACTAGAAGAGGTTCCCAAAGGGTTTTTCTGTACATATATGGAAGACCTTCAGTAATTATCTAAATATCCAGGATATGCAGAGACATGTAAATCTATAATTATCCTGAAGCAAAAACTTATCCATGCACAACTCAAAACTGATGTATGGAAATCACTTAGATAATAAATGTGTCTGACTGATCTTTCTACATTTGCCTTGCTGCTTATCATTGTATGACCTTAAAAAGAATGCCACTTCCTAGGACTAGTTATAAGAATAAATGGTATATGGAGAGTCCATGAAAGAAATGGTTCTTTACTGGACAATAACTATGTAAATATCTCAGGCCTTGTGTTTACCAGCGTAAAGCAGTTAATTCTATTTTTTAGCTATATTTTACAACTTTGGGGGTAAAGTATATAAAATATTTGCAAATTAAAACCACAAAAAGTTGATTGATACTGTACAGTTTGAGGGATGCCCTGATGTAGAGGATCACAAGTGGTCAGTGGATAATATGCAAGCACTGGGTCTGAAAAAAATGCTCAAATGTATATTTAACAATTTTATCTAAATGTGGTTTTAATAGAGGGTTATAAATTAGCTGTTGCAAATGTAACTAGATCCTCCTAGACCTGATAAAAAATACATTAACTTTGATAGCTACTTTCCATTTTATTTATGGTCTCAAGTTCAATGGCTTCAATTTCACGAGTAAATATTCCAGTGAATGTTTTTACTCATAGTTGGTGTCCAATCCCTAGAATAAATTTCCCCTTCCTCACCTGTTTTATTATATAAGTTCCAATTCTTTTTATTTTTTGCAATAAGACAACTCAAATAATCAATCCCCATAACTATGATATTTTGAAAGTATATTATATGATAAATAATTGAGATATAGACTTGCATTATTTTGTCCTACACACACACACACACACACACACACACACACACACTAAACATTTATTCTCTTCTGCACTTTGAATTTTTATACTACAGGGACAGAAGTAGAAGTTGGCTTTTATTTTTAAAGAATACAGAGTATGATATTTGGGTTTCCTGGAGAAAGGGAAACCAGGCGAAGAACTTTGAGGAAGAGCCAAGATGAAGGAGAGGGTTGAAGATGGAGAAGTAAATATCCTAAGTATAAGAAAAGAAACACATTTCTTGGTGGGGGTGGTATATCTATAGTATTCTTTAGTAGGGTATGTTGTCCTACTGTGCTGAGGTTTTAGAGTAGAGTGGATTTGATTCAGAAAAAAATAAAGGATGCCGCACTTCTTACAAACATATACACACTTAGATCTGCTATATATAAGTACCTCATCCAGGATTGCTAAGAAACTGCAGTCAGAGCATAGGCATAGTGTAATGGTAGCAATCTACAGAAATGACGGAAGATGATTTTCAGACAAGAGTGTTGACCCAGTTGCAGTATGGCATACAGGGATGAGTCTGGACTCTTAGAAGTAACTACTGATTTAGACTATACCACTAGTCTATACTGAAACTAAGGCTGATTTAAAAATGCTTATGTGATAAAGAAAATAGAACAAAGAGAAAACAAGCATACATCTGGATGGTACTGAGTGAAATGAAGGAGACTATGAAATGCTTCTGAAAATTCATTCTGTATCCAAGTCACATAATAAGTTATTGATATTTTGTCCCATAATGGAAGACGGTGCTTTTTATGTGGAAGCAATTATCCTAGGAATCCATTCAATGACTCAAATTTATGTAGGGCTACTGGCATGGGACATTCATTAAGAGACACAGGCTTCCAATGAAAGGAATCATAGAATAAATGTGAGGAGTGAAATATCTGACTGATTGTTTTCCCAGTGAGTTGTTTTCCCATTACTCCCAGGAAAGAGAGACTAGCAGTGTGTTTTTAAAAGCCCATTAGAGAAAGATAATGTGAGACATGCCAGCAAGGGCAGGAGTTAGAAGTTAGAGATTTGGTAGGGCAATCAACCACTTAAAAAAAGAGATTTAATGTGACCCCCAAGTTATATGATACAAAATTGAATTTCAGTTTCCGAAAATAATATGGACCCACCCCTGCTACCCCCCAAGTTCCATGGAGAAATGGCAAAATTATGGAAGCAAATAGCAGCCTGATACACACAGATGGAAACTTCTGAGGTGTCTAAGCTTCCAATTCTGGCCAATTGTTGCAAAACCAAGTTGAGTCGCAAAGGGAGAAATTGTTTCTTTTCAAATTAATGATCTAGACTTGACTTTGAATGTTTGTACTAAAAAGAAGAGTCTTTTTTACCTGCCTATCCTACATACCTTTTAAGCCCAAGATATTTTCATGTGACTCCAGGTTATGTGAGAAATGCCAAGACACATTAATGAAATTCTGTATTATACCATCCTATGATTTGGGGCTTGGCGTGCACTTGTATTTTAATTTAGAGAAATCAAGTAATTAGTATTTCTTTTTTTTTAAGTTTTATTTATTTAAGTAATCTCTACACCCAACACGGGGATTGAACTCACAACCTCAAGATCAAGAGCTGCATGCTTTTCTGACTGAGCCAGTCAGGTGCTCCAAGTAATTAGTATTTCTTACACCGGGGGTATGGTGAGGGGTGATTCATGCCACTTATACTTTCATTGTCAATACTCTCCATGTTAGTCACAAATATAACTGCTTCTCCAAAGCACTGTAGGATTTCAAACAAGGAGAAAAATCTGATGGGAGTTCAGTTCCTGTGCCTAGCAAATCCTAATTAGGTCAGTCAATATCAGCCAGTTCTATCTTCCAAATACCAAATGTTGTGATATATGCTGTGCGGGATCAGGAAGCAAACAATTGGCCAAAAGAAAGAAGGACTAGGATCAGATGGAAGAAAAGAAGGCAAAGTGAACTTAGAAATAATAGCCTTACTCTTCAAGAGTACAGATTAGTGGGATTAATTCTATTAAGGGATGGGACATTGAAGTTATAGCTAGAATTGGCCAAAACAAGTTATTAATCTTTATAAATGATTCCCAGTTTAAAGATCTTAAATTTATATTCAAAGCCACATTGCAGCCCCCAAATTTATCTAAATACATTTTCATGAACTTTTAAGTTTGGAATTAAATGGATGATTTTTCAAGAAATACTGTCTGGTAAAGGAACAGAAAAATATGATGATCAGAGACATCTATGGGCGTTGCTGTTCTCCCAAGGTATGCTAATATTGTGCTTCTAAAGAGTGATAAAAATGGTATATTTAACATTTCATATAGTAACATCTCACATGGTTGACCAATTGTAGGAGATAAAGCTTATCTACATTTTTTTCTCTGAACATAAGCTTGTATTTATAGAATTAGCATAAATCTTATAAATCATAAAATACAAATTATAAGAATATGTTTTTATTTTCTATACACAATTTTGAAGACATTTTAAATACACTTAAAGTTCAGTACCTGCATATAAGTGCTTGCATTTTCTAATTTTCCATATAAATCTTAAATAAGCGATAGACATGAGATCTCTAAACCCACAAATGCAAACTGTCTGTTCATGTTGCCAAGAAGACAGATGGCATTCAAACTTAAAAAAAAAGAGATTTTCCAATACCCATATAACACCTGCCCACTCCAATTATTAGATACTCAAAAGAGATACTAAGGATGGAATTTAATATCTTGTACATTATATAATTGTTATAAAAATGATATATATGCATATTATTAAAATTATTTTTTCATTCATTATATTCTTATAATTTTAGTGATAGTAAATAATATATAATAAATATTAGAGATCCCCAAACTAAAAAGCAGATCACTTCTTTTAGGTAAATTTCCTTAAAGGAATCAAAGAGAAATCTTGCCACACTTACATATGCCTGCATTGTGATATACAGTGAGTATTTAATTTGGACTATTGCAAAAGCCTTTAACTCATTAATTTTGTTTTTTCCTCCATTAATTTTGTGAATTCTGAAGTCATGAACTCATACATCCCTATGGATTTTTAAGGGTCTTCATTTTTTATGTATAGATATATTGAAACATAGTTAATAGCATGATAATTAGTTTTAATTCATGGGGATATGTGGTTTTGAGATATTAAGAATATGTTTAAAAACAAAGTACTGGGGTGCCTGGGTGGCTCAGTCATTAAGCGTCTGCCTGCTGCTCAGGTCATGATCCCAGGGTCCTGGGATTGAGCCCCGCAACGGGCTCCCTGCTCTGCAGGAAGCCTGCTTCTCCTTCTCCCACTCCCCCTGCTTGTGTTCCCTCTCTTGCTGTGTCTCTCTCTGTCAAATAAATAAATAAAATCTTAAAAAAAAATAAAAATAAAGTACTTATGCAAACAATAACTCATGGAACACTACATCAAAAAATAAAGATGTACTGTATGGTGACTAACATAACATAATAAAATAAAATTTAAAAAAATAATAAAATAAAGTATTTACAGATCAACAGTCCTTTCCATATGTTTTAAGTACTTTTATTTTATTTCCTGAAAATTATATTATTTTAATTAAATACAAGAAGAGGAAGAAAGTATACATGAGAGAAGCTGCAGTGTCTATACAGTTCTATAGGTCCTAATTCTAAAACTTATTATGTCCCTAGGTCAACAGAATTGGTTTGAAGACTCACTCTGGCTAGCTCTTTTACAACATTTAAGTTAAAAGGCTTTGGGCTAACAATTCATTCTGACAAAGCCATAGAACTACAGAAAGGCAGGAGACCTAGGATCTGCTCCCACTTAGACTAGAGACAATGATTATCACATAAATGCTCAAGATATTTTTACACTTCAATCCATATAAACAACAATGCCTAAAAAACATACAGCCATCTTGACTCTTCCTTCTACTCCCACATTTGACCAATATTAAAATCTTTGATTTTTACCTCCCAAATCTATTTCAACCTTACCCATTTTCTCCCTTTTCATGGTCTTTTTCTGGACTCACATCACCCTTATCTAGGTCACCCTTATCTAAGTACTTGGTACTTATCTCCTTAGCCAGATAAATTGTTCCCAAAAGTTATTTCTCCAAAATTTGACCATTGAACTCCCTGCCTTACAAGCCTTTAAAGGACCTTCTTTTGTTGTTTATGGATTAAGTCCAAAGTCCTACAATCATCTTTTGCAAATCTCTGGAGGGTCTGGCTCCTTAGTATTTTAGCACATCTACTTTTGTCACTCCTTCAGTATGTTTTTTATTCAAATGACAATGAAATCCTTGTAATCCAGTGAAGTCTTCATGCTATTTCACCTTTCCTTGCTTCATGTTTTTTTCTTTTGTTTTTGTTATGAAATATATCAGTGTGATGAGCTCCTCCTTTAAGATGGAAGTCAAAAGATACCTCCTTTTGAAGCCTTAAAGAATCATCAAAATAGAGTAGGTAACTTTTTACTGTATTCCTCCACTGAAGATTTATGTATTTGTAGTGTGCTGCTCTTATACTCTGTTACATTTATTTTTACAGATTTCCTTAATAAACTGTAAACTTATTCATTTAAGATATATATTTATCTCTAAGCCTTTAAGTACATACCAGATCGGAAACACTTAATAAATGTTTGTTGCATAAACAGATGAGCTAGTTAATTTTAAAAAAGATATTTATATAGAGTGAGTGGGTCATATACGACACAGTATAATGCTATTCTGAATATATGTGATCAATATATATAAAAACAAAGTGAATGCCTTTCTGTGTCTAAAGTACTGGGAGATATTAATAATTCTCTCTCATTCTGTACTCTCTCACACACTCACACACACACATATACACACACTCCCTGTTTCTGTCTGTCTGTCTCTCCTACACAAACAGTTGCACTGATAATTCAATTTAAACTACTTGTAAGAAAATCTTCAAAAATCTCATTATTAGGTTTATAGTTCTCCCAGACCTAAAATATTTGAGAGAAGCTTGAAAAACTTTTATGGGCAAGGAAAAATCATCCTATTAAATTTGGAAGGCAAGAAGACTTTTCAGCCATATAAATCGGTCTAAAAAAGGTATTGCTAAGGAACTAAAGTATGTTGTAAAGGTACTGATGCCCTGACCTGTAGAGATACAGTAATTCCACTGACAATGAGAAGTATGAGCAATTTTTTTTTTTCTTTCCTTACTGCCCAATGTCTTTGATGAAAACGTACTGTCAAATTAGACTGCAGAATGTGGCATTAAAATTTAATTCTGTCCAATCAGGTAGACAGAGATCAAATTCTGACACTGGCTTTTATCGTGGAAGAGATGGAACTTTCTGAAAACTCTTTTAAACCATTGCAGCAAACCAAAAAATATTATAATAGCCAAGAGGAAACATTTCCAGCTTTAATTTTTTTCTTCATTGTTAAAAATATCTGTGTAACTATAACGTAAAACATAATCCGAAAGTTTGTCCTTTTTTTTTTTTTTTTCAGAGCGAGCATTTTATTTTTATTTCAAAGTTTAACTTTACTAATCCTGAAGATTACTGGTCAACCTTTTGCATAAGCGCTGTTACATATTAGGTAATCCTATAAATTTATTGCATTAACAACAGAAAAATAAAATAGTAATTTTTTGAATAACCACATATTTGCTTAAAATTTGCATTTGACAAATTTCCATACAGTTAGTTTCCAATACAGCACAGCATGAAACATTAAAAGAAACAAATAGACTTTTGATGAAAAAAAAAATGTTAAACTTATTTTATCTTTTGATAAACAGAAATTAAAAATCACATCATTCTAAGAGGAATTGCTAAATGATGTATACACTGAAAAAATGTATTCTTTTTTATATTTTGTTTTCTTTTCTTTTTTTTTTTTAAAGATTTTATTTATTTATTTGAGAGAGAGAATGAGACAGAGAGAACGAGCATGGGGGGGGGGAGGATCAGAGGGAAAAGCAGACTCCCTGCTGAGCAGGGAGTCCGATGCGGGACTCGATCCCGGGACTCCAGGATCATGACCTGAGCGGAAGGCAGTTGCTTAACCAACTGAGCCACCCAGGTGCCCCGATATTTTGTTTTATTTTCTATTGAAGTATAATTAACATACAGTGTTATATTAGTTCCATGTGTACAATGTGATTATTCAACAATTCTATACATTTTTCAGTGATCATCAAGATAAGCGTACTCTTAATCCCCTTTACACCCAACCCCCACCCACCTCCCCTTGGGCAAATGCCAGTTTTGCATATTTAAGAATCTGTTTTTTGTTTGTATCTTCTTTTGTTTGTTTGTTTTGTTTCTTATGAGTGAAATCATATTAAACTTTGAGATTCCAACCTTAAGGATATTGCTTTGTATAGTAGTTTTCCAAGAATTACTTGCTGAATTAAATTGCATAATAATTAGCATTACCAAGAAATTCATGTCTTTCTCAATTCTAATCTTTTGAAATTAAATGAGTATTTGCCTGAAAGATATAGCAATCACCAACTTTCAGCATAATTTTATGGGTAGATCAGTAATGTTCTTATTTTATTTTCCACATGTGGTAATAAACTAGAATGACCTTAACTATGTCCCCAGGAGGAATAAAAATCTATATAAAACTTAATTTGGTGAAATAGAGCAATCCCTATGTGTGTTTTATAGAGTCAAATTCATCATATTGAATAAAGAGGGTTTCTCTGTCACTAATAAAATTTTCTTTTTAACACATAAACATATTTTTTTGGATTTACTGTCATATTTGGTGTGTTCAACATTGCTTTGTGTCTAAAATAATATAAATTTATCTTTTAAAAAATAATGATTTGGTCATAAGTTATTGTCAGATATTTTGAAAGGCAAACTACAATATAAATGCTCACGATTGATCATATATTTTTACTTATTTACATATGGAATGACGAAGAACATGTATATCACAATAGAACTAAACAGAGAAGAAAGTACATGCATTATATTCAAAGTCAATTTCAAAGGTTATAAAAAGGTTGAAAATATGCAAATATTAATGTAATGCTACTTTAGTTTATTATGATGTTGATTTAGTAAAATTATATTTTAGAATGACTTAATTTATTGATGTTTTGAAAATTTGTAATTCATTTTAAAAACAGTGGTTAAAGCAAATAGAAAAACATTCCCTGCTTATGGATTGGAAGAAATATTGTTAATATTTTTTTGGAAGAAACAGTTTCAATTATTTAATTCTTGAAAGAGGAATGGAAATAAATCTCAAAACCAAATATTGTACAGTCACTTGAGGAAAATACAGAATAAAGATCCAACAGTTTTATCTTAGTAATGAAAAATGAGATGTGTCCACATCCTCAATTTGTTGGCTCTGGCCTATGTTGTATAATTCTGCAGACAACTCTTAGCACAGGTCAGTGAAGAGAGGTAACATGAAAAATGATGAGCTCTAGAGACTATCCAAGAGTGTCTACTAACTATATAAGCATTTGTGTTTGTTTATATCCATATTTTTGTGCTTTGGAATAATTCCAATCTATATGCTCCTGTAAAAGGCAAGCAATTTCCAGGCTAAAGTCAACACCAACCAACTAGGGTCAATCCATTCTCTGTCAATCTACAAATTTAATGCAATCCACATGAAAATACCAATAATATTTTCCACAGAACTAGAACAAATAATACTAAAGTTTGTATGGAACCATGAAAGACCTTGAATAGCCAAAGCAATCTTGAAAAATAAGAACAAAGCTGTGGAAATAATCACAATGCCAGATTTTAAGATATATTACAAAGCTGTAGCAGTCAAAACATAGGTACTGGCACAAAAAATAGACACATAGATAATGGGACAGAATAGAGAGGCCAGAAATAAACCACACTTACATGGATAATTAATCTACAACAAAGGAGGCAAGAATATACAATGGGGTAAAGACAGTTTCTTCAACAAATGGTACTGGGGAAAGTGGACTGCTACCATGCAAAATAATGAAATGGGGCCATTTTCTTATACTATATACACAAATAAACTCAAAATGGATTCAATACCTAAATATGAGACCTGAAACCATAAAACTCTCAGAAGAAAACATAGGCAGTAATTTCTTTGACATTAGTCATAGAAACAGTTTTCTAGACATGTCTCCTCAGGCAAGGGAAACAAAAGCATATTAAACTATTGAAACTGCATCAAAATAAAAAGGTTTTGCATAGCAAAGGAAACCATCAACAAATGAAAAGGCAACCTATTGAATGGGAGAAGATATTTGCAAATGATATATCCAATAAGGGGCTAATATCCAAAATATATAAAGAATTTATACAGCAAAACACCAAAGAATCCCACAAGTAATCCAATTAAAAAATGTGCAGAGGACATGAATAGACATTTTTCCAAAGAAGACATACAAATGGACAAGAGATACATGAAAAGATGCTCAACATCACTAATCATGAGGGAAATGCAAATAAAAACCACAAATGAGATATCATCTCATACCTGTCAGAATGACTAGAATCAAAATGACAAGTGTTGGCAAGGATGTAGACAAAAGGATGTAGACAAAAAGGAACACTTGTGCACTGTTGGTGGGAATGCAAATTGGTGCAGCCACCGTGGAAGATAATATGGAGATTCCTCAGAAAATTAAAAACAAAACTACCACATGATCCAGTAATTCTACTACTGGGTATCTACTCAAGGAAACCAAAAACATTAATTCAAGAAGATATATGCAACCCTGTGTTCATAGTGGCATTATTTATAACTTTAATTTTTGATTCCTAGTCAAAGGTTTATTTTTTGGAGAGAGTAAACAAAATAAAATAAAAAGTTGTTGGGGGATTACATAGTCCATCTGATATTTCTGAAAACATAGTCTCTATGTAATGGAAAGCCACCTAAGTGTGGTTGTTAAAATACAGATGTTTTATTTCAAGTTATAAAATGAATTAACTTGCGGCAAAGGTGATTGATGATTGTTTAAAGTAAGTTACTGTAGACCAATACCCTTACCCTGTATACTTCCTAAGTTACCTACCACCTCTGATTTTTCTATCCAAGCATTGAAAGAAATAGCATCTATCTTTCCTTACTTATGGTATGAAGGGATTCAGGAAGGCTTACTTATTTCAGATATTTGATTTAACAATATGTCATGGTTGCTGAGATCTTATAATTAAAAATTTATTAGTTTTTCCTGATTTTCTTGAACATTTTTTAAAAGGAAAAATACCAATGTGAGTAATCAAATATTTTTTACCTATCTTTTAACATAATACATACAATAGTACGAACTAATTACACTCAGTTCATGGCAAAATGTGTAATGAAGCTTAGGTGAATGAGAAGGGCAAGAATATAAAACACTTCAAGACTATGGAGGCAATGACCACAAAGAGTTGAATTTGGAGGAAATATCAAAGTGAGGGGACATTTCCAACTGGACGGTGGGAGAGTTGTGGCAGATGGAAAGGGACTCTGCAAAGCCAAAAGCAGAGAACACCAAGGAAAAAAATTGTCTAGAACAGGATTTCACATATTAAAACAAAAACAAGTATCTTTGTGTCTCAGTGCTTGTTGTTGTTGTTGTTTAAAGATTTTATTTATTTATTTGACAGAGAGAGACACAGTGAGAGAGGGAACACAAGCAGGGGGAGTGGGAGAGGGAGAAGCAGGCTTCCCGCTGAGCAGGGAGCCCAATGAGGGGCTCAGTCCCAGGACCCAGGGATCATGCCCTGAGTGGAAGGCAGATGCTTAACGACTGAGCCACCCAGGCACCCCTCAGTGCTTTGTTTTATAAATTATTTGCTATATTCTTTATAATCTACATGGTGCCAGAGAAAAAAGTTATGTATAATGTTTTTACTTATTACTATAGCCCTCTGCCGTGTGATTCTAATTTGGATTTTAGTGTAATTTCAACATAGTTTTTATGGTTTAATAAAACTTGCACACATTAAAATGCTATTAAACTGTTACACATGGTTAATAATATATGGACTTCTGAAAGCAGCCATTATTAAACTGAACAAAGTCATTAATGTCTTTAAACTTTGTACCAGGATATAAACTACAGAAGAGATGTTTAAATGTATCTACAGAATAGTCATGGCATCTGATTATATACATTTTTTCTTTTTTTACTATATGTATATATTTTTTGTATTAGTACTCTAATGAAAATTAAAAAACAAAAAACCTCGCTGTATTCTAGAATTGACTTTCCCACTGATCATGACTTTGAAGGCAACTGACAGTATAAAACTCGTATCTTTTGCTCCTTCATCTATGTACTAACTACATTACCAGAGGCAATCTCTATAATCTTCTGCAGCCCTAAAATTCAATGTGTTAGTAAGAAACATCCATTTGAGTTTAAGACTTGAAATACAATCATAAATTATTATATTTTCTGAGCAAAAGGTTATTTTCATTTATTTTAAATAACAAATGGCAAAGATTTTAAAAAATCTTATCAATTATTGACCATATTTTTTATTTTCAACATTCATATTATTAATTTGTCTTCACTGGGCAATATAAATGAACTCACTCAAGAGTTTGAGTTGCTGAACACATATATTACTAAAAATAAATTTAGGTATTTGAAATGTCCTGTCTCATCTTCAGAAATGATCTAAGGTATGATTATAAAATTGACTTTAAAGTATGATTGAATTACTTAAACATTATGTTCCTTGGCACCTAATAGCCAAGTTATTTTTTATCTAAAACTAACCCTAGCTTATTTTGCTTGAAATGGTTAACTGATTTAATTTATGTCAGTATTCAAAGCAATATTACCTATGTATTTGTCCATAGTAATGAGGAAACTAGCTACATATTACTGGCTTATTCATTTTACCATCTTCAAGGATCATATTCTAAAAGGTCAGACTTCAGTACATCCTTTTTTTTTCTTTCATTTTTTTTCTATTTAAGGACTACCCATTCCTTTCAAAATTTAGCTACTATCAAGAAGATTAAAAAAATGAATACTAGCTATTCTTTCTTTTTTAAGATTTTATTTTTAAGTAATCTCTACACCCAACATGGGGCTTGAATTTACAACCCCAAGATCAAGGGTCGCATGCTCTACTGACTGAGTTAGCCAGGCACCCCGATAACTAGCTATTCTTAAAATGTATCATTGTTCTAGTTATAAAGTAATCTAAATGAATCAGATGTCTTCATGAAAAAAATCGGCAATGACCAAAGTATAAATCTGACACCCTCAGACCTAGAGAAGCCCAATACTCAATGTCTGGAGAGTAAAGTGGAGATATTTAAATGGGTCCATATATGCTCATCAATTTCACCCTGGATCTAAGCCACCATACCACATGTAGTTAAAGTAGGTTCTCAGGTATGCCTCTGCATTAATACATGCTTCTACTCCACTGCTTTAACTGGACAGGCTTATTATTTAAAACAGTCTTGTAGACACAGAAATAATTCAATAAAGAAGAATCTGGCCAATAGAGTTGGGATATAAAAGTGTTCATATGAGACATCTGGGTAAACAGCAATAAAGATTAATAAAACAGGCATAAACATGTTAGTAACTGAGACTCTGAGTCAACTTAAAAAATTCTGCAACAAAAAGTGAGCCAAGTTATTGGCACTTCAAGAAAAATGAATTCTTCAAATAAATTACTTTGTAAACAGAAAATAACAGGGTTTGTTAAGTGGACATTATATTTACAATGGAAAAAAAATCCAGCTACTTAAAATGTCCATATGCATTGAAAAGTAAGAGAAAATAAAAAATAGTCTCCCAAAGAAAAATTTTATAAAACTAGATAAAAAGGGTGAGAAGTAAGTAGGTTTCATACAATTTTTTTAAAGATTTTATTTATTTATTTTAGTGACAGAGAGAGACAGCACGAGCCGGAGGGACATAGGAGAGGGAGAGGAAATCTCAAGCAGGCTCCTGTTGAGCTTGGAGCCTGACAAGGGCTCTTTCCCAGCCAGGCCCCTGAGATCATGACCTGAGCAGAAACCACGAGTGGGACGCTCATCTGACTGCGCCACCCAGGTGCCCCAGGTTTCATACAATTTTTTAAATAAAGAAAAATCATTATTTTATTATGGTTTAAATAAATATACGACAGGTTAATCCTTAGCCCACACACAAATATATGATTTAACTTGCAAAACATTTCATCCCATGAGTTTTCTTTTGTAAATAAACGTTTTGAGGATAGCGCTAACTTGGCACCAATGCTGATGGCTACTCACAGTCACTGTGCAAGTCCCTTAGAAAATGAAACTCCTAAGGCATTTAAATTTACCATTCACAGACTTTCAGGAGCTTTCAGGCATATTGAATCAACAGTGAAAATTTTGAAAACAGACAACTCTTATTTAAATGAAGTTTGAATAACCTTGTAGCTGTAATGGTTGCCTATGCTTGTCCCTAGGAGATAAGCCAGGAAAAGAAGCAAGCCTCTTCAGTCTAAATTCCTTTGACTTCATGCTTTAAGAAAGGTCAGCCTAGCTAGCCCATGATTAACATCCCCTAAAAGGAAGTTTTATAGAGTAGCTTTTATAGTGCTTGAATTAACAAGGTTGTAAAAATACATATTTTAGTTTTAGGTTCACTTATTTCTATTTTTTTTTTTTTATTGAACAGAATGGGTTTCCATGAATGGAACCTTGATTTATAACAGCATATTCATTGGAGATAAATGCCCAACTTACTGTTGCTGACTTCATCCAGGCACTGATTAGGTTATAACCCAGAGGGTCCTTGCAGTGGTCAAGTGGTCATTTTTATGATATTTTATGTAATTAAAATTGATATTAGGAACATATTTACTTTCTATATTTTATCAAACCACCAGAGTAAAATAAGCAAAATTCAAGCTTAAAAATAGAAAATACAACAGAAACAACACACACACACACACATACACACACTCTACAAATAAAAAGGCATGTTAGGCAATATATAATAAAGAATAACTGTGTCATAATAATAACACTGTCTTCATATGTTAAATGAAACAATAATAATGTTGGGTTTATGTGAAATTATCATCTACATGTGCCTTACTAGAGATATGCCCCAAATAAAATGATACTGTGGGGATCAAAATAAATAAGAGGACAAAAACACACTGTAGGTATTGATCAAAGAAAACATGGTGGTGGTAATATTAAATGTAATGCAGAATATATTAATAATTTTAAAAAGAAATACTTGACAAAATATAGAAATAATAGAAACTTTACCACTAAAATAATTATGCATCAAAATACACATGATATTTCAACCTTTCAATAATTTAAGATATTTAGAAGAAACACAGTTGCTGACAGATTTTAACTTAATATCAGGCTCTCAAAAATCAGACTGAAATAGAAGAGGTACACTATTTTTTTAAATATGTGGGTCAATTAATATTTTAGAAATTGAACAGGTAATGGCTACATTCTCAAATGACCAACCAATTACATATTATATAATCATAAAGAACAAAGGTAATGAAAATTCATCTCCTAAGAATTTTTAAAAGATACCTTAAATAGTAGTTGGTTCAAAAATACAGTGACACATTAATTTATTTTTATAAATCTTAGCAAATGAAAATTTTCTCAGGTGTTAAGATCTGAGAATTATAAGTATAGCAGGAAGACTAATGAATCTCTATAAGATGTATATTATAAATATGAACTATCTATGCATCATTCATGTGGTGTAATACTTAAGAAAAGGAATAAGAATCCAATTTTGGGAAGGATAGGTGATATGAAACAATTATAAAATGAAAGATGATTAGATTTGGAAGTCCAACATGAGATTTATATGAATATATGGTATTTGGAAAAACATATAAATAATGCTTTCTTAGAATTGTTGACTTAAAATTTGTGATTTCATTTTTTTTAAGATGAAAACTTACTTAAAAACTTGGTATCTGCATTTCAGAGTGCATCACTACTAGGATGTCTATATGCTTTCTTAAATATATATCGGTTCATTGTGAGTAAATAAATACTAACCTGCAGTAAAACATGTGTCCAGGTCCATCAACACAAATCCCTTCGTTAAGACAGAGGACCAAATTCAGTTCAGGCTCAGCATGACTGTCAATATTTATTTCACAATATGCACCAGTGTATCCACTTGGGCAAATGCAAGTAAAGTCACAGATTGATTTCTGACAGAAGTCTTCATTTATGCAAGGAATTGATGTGCAGTTCTAAATTAAGAAATAGAGGATCAAATTTGATTACTAGTGATAAGACTAATAATTTTATTAAAATTATATTTTATTTAAACGTTTTTGAGAAATCAATATGCAAGCTTATCTGATATTCCCTTCCTCTAGTAATTGAAATATGTTTCTAGTAATAAATGATTTTTATTTTTTATCATGAGAAATACTCTGTCAAATGTCCCATTGCTAATTTTTCAGGAAAAAAACTTTATTAAACTTTACTAAAACATGTATCATGGCAGTGAACACCTACTCCCCTAAGCACCCTAGTAATGGTGCTAATGCAAATTCTATGTATATAATATCAGGAATTCACTGACCCTTAGTATACATCCCAGTTTGCCTGGAACAGCCCCAGATTAATTCTGCTGTCCTAAGGTAATGATTAATAGTGTCTTTACTAACTCTCAAAGGAATCCTGGGTTTGAACACATACTTAGAACAGACAATTCATAATTGACTAATATCTCTCTTAAAAACAAGACATCTTAATATCCCTTTTTATTCCATTCATAATCTTTTCTCACCAAAATTATTTTATTTTATTTTATTTTTTTTTATTTTTTTTAAAGATTTTATTTATTTATTTGACAGAGAGAGACACAGCGAGAGAGGGAATACAAGCAGGGGGAGTGGGAGAGGGAGAAGCAGGCTTCCCGCGGAGCAGGGAGCCCGATGCGGGGCTCGATCCCAGGACCCTGGGATCATGACCTGAGCCGAAGGCAGACGCTTAACGACTGAGCCACCCAGGCGCCCCACACCAAAATTATTTTAATACATATATTCCTTTTTCAGATTTATTGAGGTATAATTGACAAAAAAACCCTGCACTATATTTAAACTAAACAGCATGATGATTTGATATACATATACGTTGTGAAAAGATCCCCACCACTGAGTTAACTCATACACCTATCACCTCACATATTTACCCTTTTTCTTATTCAAGTGGAGGGAGTGAGACCAGTTCAGTTCTACTCTCTTAGCAAATTTTAATTATAGAATACAGTGTTATTAATATAGTCACCATGTTATGTATTAGATTCCCAGAATTTCTACTTCTTATAACTAAAAGTTTGTATGATTTCCCAGCCTTTCCCTATTTCTCCCATCCCCTGACCCCTGGCAATCAACCATTCTACTCTGTCTCTATGAGTTCAACAATATTTTTTTTAAGATTCCACATAAAAGTGATACCATGCAATACAGTATTTGTTTTTAGCCTGGCTTATTTGCCTTAGTATACTGCCCTCCAAGTTTATCAATGTTGTCACAAATGGCAGGATTTCCTTCCTTTTTAAGGCTGAATAATATTCCATTGTATATATGGATGCCACATTTTCTTTATCCAACTGTCAGTTGATGAACACAGGTTGTTTCCATACCTTGGCTATTGTGAATAATGCTGCAGTAAACATGGAACTACAGATATCTCTTCAAGATAATTTTCTTTGACTATTTAATCAGAAGTGTGATTACTAGATTGTTTGGTAGTTACATTTTTAATTTCTTGAGGAATCTCCATAGTGTTTTCCATAGTGACTACCAGTTTACATTGCCATCATCACTGTACATTTGGGTTACCGTTTTCCCACATCCTTGCCAACATCTGTTATCTCTTGTGTTTTTGCTAGTAGACATCCTAACAGGTGTGGGACAATATCTCACTGTGGCTTTGATTTATATTTCCCTGATGATTAGTGATGTTCAGTGCCTTTTCACGTATCTATTGGCCATTTGTATAGCTTCACTGGAGAAATGTCTATTCAAGCTTTCTGCCCATTTTTTAAATTGGGTTATTTGGAGGTTTTGTTTGTTTGTTTGTTTTGCTATTAAGTTGCATGAATTCCTTATATATTTTGGATATTAATCCCTTATTAGTAAATATGTGGTTTGTATTTTCTCCCATTCCATAGGTAGCTTTTCATTTTGTTAATGGTTTCCTTTGCTATGCAAAAGCTTTTTAAGTTTTATAGAGACCTTTTTGCTTTCTTTGCTTTTATATAGACCTTTTTGCTTTCTTTGCATTTGCTTTTGGTGTCAAACCCAAAAAATGATCGCTTAGATCAGATATCAAGGAGCTTACCAGCTATGTCTTCTTCTAGGAGTTTTAAGGTTTCAGGTCTTACATTCAAGTCTTTTATCCATTTTGAGTTGGTTTTGTGATGATGTAAGAAAGGAGCCCAGAGTTCATTATTTTGCATGTGGCTATCAGTTTTCCCAACACCATTTATTGAAGAGACTGTCCTTTCCTCATGTGCATTGTTGGTTCCTTTGTCATAAATTAATTGACCCTATTTGCATAGATTTATTTCTGGACCCTTTATTATGTTCCACTGATCTATGTTTCTGTTTTTATGCCAAACCACACCGTTTTGATTACTATAGCTTTGAATATACTTTAAAATCAGGGAGTGTGATGCCTCCAGCTCCATTCTCCTTTCTCAAGATTGCTTTGGCTGTTTGGAGTCTTTTGTGGTTCCATATAAATATTAGGATTTTTTTTTCTATTTCTGTAAAAAATGCCTTTGGAATTTTGATAAGGGTGGTATTAAACCTGTAAGTCCCTTTGCGAAGTATGGGCATTTTAGTAATATTAATTCTTCCAATTCAAGAATAGGAAATATCTTTTGTTTCTTTCTTTTCATTTTCTTTGTATCTTCTTTATAGTCTTGCATCAATATTTTATAGTGTTAAATGTACAGATCTTTCATCTCCTCCTTGGTTAAATTTATTCCTAAGTATTTTATTTTTTTTGGTGTTATTATAAATGGGATTGTTTTCTTAAGTTCTCTTTCTAATAGTTCATTGTTGGTGTATAGAAATGCAACTGATTTTTGTACTTTTATAGCATAGCATGTCCCTGCTAACATCTTAACTCTGAATACATATAAAAGCTCTAGATTTATACACTCTTAAAATTTGGGATGCTAGATGTGCGGTCCAAACCCATCACTTCGCAAGGAGAAGCCGGAAGTTCGGGATTTCTTCCTAATTGTATGGCACTGTGCAAGAGTGGGATTTAAGGTGAGAGTGTGTCTCAACCTTTCTGACCCATTTCTTTTTTTTTTTTTAAAGATTTTATTTATTTATTTATTTGATAGAGAGAGACAAAGCGAGAGAAGGAACACAAGCAAGGGGAGTGGGAGAGGGAGAAGCAGGCTTCCCGCTGAGCAGGGAGCCCGATGTGGGACTCGATCCCAGGAACCTGGGATCATGACCTGAGCCGAAGGCAGACGCTTAACGACTGAGCCACCCAGGCGCCCCTCTGACCCATTTCAATGTGAGTATTGTCTCAGTAGTTTCTGGATTTCTCTCAAGGGGAACTGCTACATGCATTGTTCTGTACACTCAGTGCATCCACGGCAGGAGGGAAATTCAGGTGCCTCATGTGTCACCATCTGGGCCCAGAGTCTTACTGTGTATCCGATCAGAATCTTTTCATGAGTCATTTTTCCCCATGCATTTGTCCAAATTTGTGTCTAGTATTTCTGCATCCTATAGTCCCAGGAATACAGGGGATTTGTGGAGTCAAAGGAACCTAGATAATATCTGTGTATTACTTTTAAATCATTTGAATATTTTTATACTTTTATACTACTTTACCCACTTATTAAATAAATGGTATTTTATTTATTGTTGGTGCATTTATGTGTAAAATGGCAACAATTTCACCCACTTCACACAGGTTCCCATGAGAATTAAATAAAATAATGTATATAAAGTAATTAGCCCTGTTCCTGGGACATAACAGCGTTCAGTAAATGCTATCTTCTTTCCCTTTATACTCTGAAGGCCAAGGGCCTTGCCAGCCTATATCTCAGTCATTCAGCTAGAACAGAAAATGACTTTTTTATTATATTCAAGGTCTACTGTATCATGCCATATGCTTCTTAAGTTTATATTTTAGATATTACACATGTGCTTATATTCTGGAAAGCACAAAGCATGGTGCTTTAAACAAGGTATGACATCATTTTTCAAGGTAATGTTAACTCTGAAAAGATGTGCACCTATAATTCTGATAAATAATTTATGGAATTTTATGACATCATTAGTAAACCATTTTTATATACTCTTAATATGTTGTCTACACAGAATTCCTTAATGAATATACAGAAATATGAATCGTTTGTACTCCGGAATCTAAGTTACTACATCTTCAAAGATAATTACATATACAAACATGAGGTTTTTTGTTTTTTTTACATTTTACTCCAAAAAGTGATGTTTTTTAGAACTATCATTGGTTGACATTTATGCTTATAAACATTTAGTGACTTTTAAGAAATGTTAACATAACAAAAACTCACACTGAAAAGGCTAATGTGAAGCCATTGCATTCATATCATTTATTACATGAAAAATTAAGGATTTGTCAAAATCACCAGAGAATTTAATAAGTATCCTTTTCAATAAAAAGTGGATTGTGCCCTTGATTATAAAACTCAAGTCATGCTTAGAACCTAGATGGTGATCTTTCACACTCACCAGAGTGATACAGTTAAATGTATGTTTTTATAAATGAATGCCATTTGGATATATGTTCTACCTTTGCTGAAAATGTAAACTCCTTAAGGATAACCAAAGGCACTGAGTAGACTTTATGCAGGTACTGCAGTTATTTTCCTGGAATGTAAATGCAGAATTCCATAGGGAATGACATGGAAACAACATGTTTCCCTCTTAGGCCTATGGCTGGGTATATATAGAATGATTTATTAGGAAGCATTACATAAACTAATTGAATTATATCTCCCATGGGAAGAAAGGGATCGTTTTTAGACTGCCAAAAGTTCTGTCTCTAGGGTTTACAAGAATCTTTTACTAAATTAATTAGTAGGCTTAATGGAAAATACAAAAGCAATTTCTTTTTAGAAAAAAATCAAATATTTATTTAAAATTCTTGATCTTTCCTGGTGTAAAACTTAAGGCTGATCCCGTTCCTTCCGTTAATCATCATTTATATTACTTTGCTATACCCTATTTAAATAAAGTGCTTTCCAAGAAGAATTTACTAATTTAACTTCAGAAAATGAGAAAAATAAAAGGCTGCGTGTTTAGAGAAAGAGAAAGAAGCTAGGAGTAATGTTGCAGAGCAGGGCAATCTAGACAATTAACTTAAACCCCAATGCCATGCCACAGTCATTCAACTTGCATTCAGAATGTCATGCCAGGGAATCTACAGAAGTGTAAGAGTAACAGAGCAGATATATATTCATTGTGGACTGCTTAGCCAGAACAAATGGCCAGATTGGCTAGTCAATGTGCCAATTATCTCTCTGATAGTTGTGTTCCAGCTGAGTTGCATAGTTTAGATCCAGAAGTTGTTCTGTGATCTCTGAATTTCCCAGAAGAACAGAAAGTTATTACTTGATATCCTCTTTATCATAGCATTTCTGCCATGGAATCATGTGTTTTCTTTTTATACTGCTGTTTTTAAAGTAGTGGGGTACTTTCTTCAAATAAGATCTTGGAGAAACAGACTATGTTAAACAGATAACCATTAAAACTGTTCTATCTGAAGAGTGGAAATAGAACATGGTAACCAATACAGCCTTACCTTGCCCAATGCAAAGACTTACTAAACTTCACAGAATTTCTCAAATTTTCTGTAGCTCTGAATAAAAACTACTAATGTGGTCTACTGTTTCTAAAACTTAAATTACCTATGAATACTCTGGGCACCTTGTTAAATTGCAGATTTAAACTCAAAAGGTTTAGTGTGAGGCCATTTCCAACAAACCCCCAGGTGATCCTGATGCTGATAGTCCATGGACCAAACACTGAGTAGCAAAAATCTAGTCCAACAATGCTATTTTACTTTCAAAAATGAAAACAAGCTCAAGGGTGTTACTGACTTCACCAATATCTTATAGCAAGATGATGCCAGAATAAAACCACATAGACACAAAATGCCCTGAATGCCAACCTAGGGCTCATTGTACGACCAAGTCTTGATTTCTCTCTCAAAGGAGTCTCTTGGCTGTGGAATATGACAATGTATATGGTAAAGACTAAATATCTCTAAAATTTACTTCTAATATAATTTTCACTTGCTGTTTTCTTTCTTTCTTACATGGTTGAATGTGGGACTAAAGTAGTTAATCGGAAGAAGATTTTATTGAATTCCCAATTTAATCTGACTTACGGTGTTTTGATATAAAGAAAATGCACCGTTTAATTTGCTATTTCAACAAATCAAACAAGATTACGAAATACCCAGATTGGGATTTCTGCAGTAAATATTATTTTTTCTCTATTGAAAATGTGTCTGACAATACTTCCAGGAAAGAAAGCAACTGAAATACAAGAAAGCAAAACCACTGTCTTAGAAATAGCCTGAAATGCACAAATGAATCAAATATAGGAAGGAAAAATACATCAGGGCTGAAATTAGACACTATGCCAAATTTATGAAATGAATGTCAAAATTCTTTAAAGGTAATGTAGAATACTAAACATATTGAAAAAGCTAACCCTTAATGCACACCATTTCCTCAAGTTAACAAAGGAATACTGCTGAAGAAACCTAATGTGTATATTCAAAATCTCGGTAGTATATTGTGCTCTAACTTGGAAAAACGAGGGATCAAGCATGGGCAAGTAATGCAAATGACTGATAGCACTCTGAATAAATATTATTAAGGAATCTGTAGCATTTTAAGGGACATGGGGTTGGTGCTGGTGGCCGAGACAGGCTGGGAAAGGAAATGCCACTACTTTCTCCCACCAGTTTGTTCTGATTCAGGTTTGGGCTCACTCTTGCATGAGTGGTAATAGAAATCTGCCTTTAACTTGGAAAGTCAAGACTCATGAAACAGAAAATGATGGAATAGATAGAGAAAATATGTAGGAAAAGTAAGTAGGAAAAAATCCCCAATAAACATACAAATATAGTGGGAAAGGAGACCAAAAGGAAATACACACACACACACACACACACACACACACACACACACACGGGGGGGGGGGGGTTAAAGTAGTAATAAGTATTTCCTGCAATGAAATTAAGTGATATTAACTCAAACTTCTTCATCTAATATAAATAATTTTTAAGAGCAATACCCTTAAAATAAATCTCCATTGAGAGGGTACTGATTAATAAATATGGTACCTCCATACAATGGGTTATGAGAATAAAGTAGAACTATGCATGTTAATGTAGAATGATCTGCAGTGATAAAATGAGAAAGTAAGGTACCTTGTGTGTGTGTGACAAATATTCCCATTTAGGAGATCTACTTTATTTTAAAGATTTCTATTCATATTTGTCAGAGAGAGAGAGCACAAGCAGGGGGAGCGGCAGGCAGAGCAGACAAAGGGAGGAGCCCGACACGGGACTTGATCCCAGGACTCTGAGATCATGACCCGAGCCCAAGGCAGACGCCCAACTGACTGACCCACCCAGGCATCCCAAGATCTACTTTATTTTAAAGATGTTTTTACCTGAAGAACATAGATATTCTCTGTAATGAGTTGTGGGAAACAGTTGACCATTTGGTTGGAAATTCTAACTCAAACTTTACCATGAAAAGAATTGTGATGGATCAATCATCTAATTGCAAATAAAAAGGAAATAAGAAAAATACTAGAATAACTTTTTGAGTAAGTCCCTTTTGAACTTGTCACAAATCATAGAACCTTTAGAAAAGATATCAGTAAACCTTTTAATGTCAGAATCCACTACATAGTAATTAAATATTAACAACAAAAAGTCAAGGTACATAATGTATATGGTAGGGGAAAGGTAAATAATCTTATTATATAAAAAGCCCCTTATAAAATTTTTGGCTCATACTCAAACACACACACACACACACACACACACACACAGAGTTATTTTCTTTAATAATTTCTATTTAAATAACTTCCTTTAGTCCTTCTTTTAAATTAGACCTGCTCATGATAAATGCTTAGCTTTCCTTCATCTGACAATGTCTTGATTCTTTTATTTTATAATCATATTTTCTTGTTGCCCATTTTAGTGCTTTTATTATGTATTTATAATTTGGTATTAAAAACAAAACAAAACAAAAACAAGACAGAACACTGCTACCTTATAACAGTTATCTTTCTCAGTCCCAACAAAATAAAGAGAAATATCTGCTTTTTATATCACCCTACTCTCTGTTCTTTTCTGTGAGTGAGACTGTGTGTCTGTGTGTCAACCCAGAGTTAATTACATTTGTCACTAACCACAACCGTCCCATACCCAATCATGCATTTGTTTTTATTGTAGCATTAATTCTAATTTTTTAAAGCTTGCCTCAAATTCTCAGATTGACAAAAATAAAAACAGAAACAGGGGTGACTGATTGGTTCATTTGGTTAAGCATCTGACTCTTGATTTCTGTTCAGGTCACGATATCAGGGTCCTGAGATGGAGCCCCATTTGGGCTCCACACTCAGCAGGGAGTCTGCTTTTATCCTGATCCTTACCCCTGCTCTCTCTCTCTCTCAAATAAATAAATAAATCTTTAAAAAACAAACAAACAAAACAAAACAAAAACAAACAAAACAAGTTTGCTTGTGGTTTTCCCCCTCAAATCCTAACATAAACTTTGCTCTCTCACTTGCCAAGGAACATCAGATTTATCACTCTGCCCCATACTGACCTGAGTGTTCTTTTCAATCAGGACTGCCCATGGCTCTCCACTGCTCTTGTCTCTAACCTAGAAAGACAGACTCAGGGGCTCAAGCATCAGTTAAGCGTCTGCCTTCGGTTCAGGTCGTGATCTTGAGGTCCTGGGATGGAGACCCATGTCAGGCTCCCTGCTCAGTGGGGAGTCTGCTTCTCCCTCTGCCCTCCTACCCCCCGCTCGTGCTCTCTCACTCTCAAATAAATAAATAAAATCTTAAAAAAAAAAGACAGACTCAGACATTGATCTATGAATGCCTTTAAAGACTATTATTTGGGCATTGCAAAACAGAGGAAGTTACAATAAATAGGTTAGCTAAGTAACATACACATTTATATCTATATTGATATCTCTAATTAGAACTGGTGAGCAGGAGGTATTTCTGAAAATTATTTTATTTCTGTTTCTCATAGATAGAAAATATTCAATATTTGCAAAATGAATGACCAAATTTACATTTAGAGTGTACTTATTAGTGAAAAGAACACTTAACAAAAAATTCTGTTGAACTGTAATAATTAATATAGGTGACAGCATGAAATTTTAAAAAGTGGAAGAACAGAGCAGATAGTCCTAAACTAACCCATATATAGGAACTTAGTGCATGAAAAATGAGGCAACCTGAATTAATAGAGAAATGACAGAGCCTTTGATAAAAATTCTTAGAAAATTCATTTCCCTACTTTTTATCAATCATAGTAATATATTCACTGTGGATTAAAAGTACTAAAAGTGTTATTAATCCTAAAATTGTAGATGAGAATATAAGAAAATAATTTAAATATTGCTGCATGAAAAGACTTTCTAAGGAGAGATGCAAAGCCCAGTGTCATAAAGTAAAAAGTAAAGAAAAATACAAAAAATAAAAAAATATGGTGTAAGAGAATGGCCCACTTTCATTCTTCTGCATGTGGCTGTCCAAATTTCCCAGCACCATTTATTAAAGAGACTGTCTTTTTTCCATTGGATATTCTTTCCTGCTTTGTTGAAGATTAGTTGACCATAGAGTTGAGGGTCCATTTTCTGGGCTCTTTATTCTGTTCCATTGATCTGTGTGTCTGTTTTGATGTCAGTACCATGCTGTCTTGATTATCACAGCTTCATAATATAGCTTGAAGTCAGGCATTGTGATGCCCCCAGCTTTGGTTTTCTTTTTCAACATTCTCCTGGTGATAGGTATTAAGGAGGGCACGTGATCTGATGAGCATTGGGTGTTATACGCAACTAATGAATCACCAAACACTACATCAAAAATTAATGATGTACTATATTTTGGCTAATTGAACTTAATAAAAAATACAAAAAATACAAAAATCTCACAATTTACAAGTCTTATAAAGTAAGAACTGAGCCAAAATCAAGAGGCAGATGCTTAACCAACTGAGCCACCCAGGTACCCCTAAATAAGTGAGGTTCTTCAACACTTATTTGGAAAATGTAGCTATTAAAAGGAATGAGTCAGGCTCTTTCTACAATCTTTTCATGATTGTAGTGCACGTAAATGTCCTGGCAGATATTCTCAAGAGCATTAATGATCCTGAAAAGAGAGAAAAACCCTAGGGTCTTAGGAGGCCATACTCCAAAGTCATTGTCTGGTTTCTAACTGTGATGATGAAGCATGGTTACTTTGGTGAATTTGAAATTATTGATAATCAAAGAGCTGGGAAATTTTTTGTGAACCTCACGGACAGGTTAAACAAGTGTGGAATGATCAGCCCCAGATTTGATGCGCAACTCAAAGATCTAGAAAAATAGCAGAATAATCTGCTTCCATCCCTTTGGTTTCATTGTACTGACAACATCAGCTGGCATCATAGACCATGAAGAAGCAAGATGAAAACACACAGGAGGGAAAATCCAATTCTTTTTCTAGGGATGTAATACATACGTGCAAATAAAATGCTTCAACGGACATAAAAAAAATAAAAGGAATGAGTCAGGACTCTTTGTTTAAAATGCAGTGGTTCCTAAGATACACTAAGTGAAACAAAAAGTCACTTAATAAGGAGGATAATGAGTCCAGTTTTATGTTAAAATAAAAAAATATATGGAAAAGATCTAGAAGTATATAGGTAGAATTTTAATAATTGTTCTCACAATATTGCATGTATGTGTGTATGAATATATACAAATCTATATATAAAAGAAAATATTTATTTACTTATATGTCTAATTCTGAAAAGAATACCACATTTATACTATCAAGAGATAGTTTTAGAGATTGCCATAGGCAATATTATAACTGCAAACAAGATAGATGCCTTGTCCATTCTTTATGGATTTATTTATTTATTAATTATGACACTTCCTTTTCCACATCAACTATGGCATCACTATCTAGAACCAAATCAATGTAATATCAATAAATAATTAAGTTTAAAAAAATAATGTGTCAGAAAATGTGCTAATTGTTTTACATGCATTATCTAATTTAATCCTCACGCCAACTCAAGAGGGTGTTACTATGACTACCCTCATTGAATAGCTAAAATATGATTTCAGAATATAAATAATTTAATCAAGAACACATAGCAAGTAAGTAGCAAGATAGTGGCTCAATCCTGTTTCTCCTTAATGCATTTAACCACCCCATCACTCCCTATGAAAGGACCATTTACTGAATATCTATCATGTCATATGTGCTTTATCACACCAATGTCTGTGTGATGTGGGAATTATTGTAGCTTTATTTTACTGACAAGGGAAAGAGACAAAGGATTTAAATAAAATATCCATAGTCTCACAATATTAGAGGCTCTTTTTAGTCCCAACACTTCCTTCCTTTACCATGTGAGACAGGAAGGATTGGAAGAATGTCCCATTATTCAGGAAGGCTCACAAGATTCTCATCCACCCAATATGGTCTCAAACTTCAGGTAACTATCATTTCTCAACTAATCATGCATCCCACATAAAATGCCATGAGTCAATCACATTACAGACTCCTGAAGACTTGAACACAGACCCTGAGAGTATTACAGGTGTTGGTGTTCTTTACATGTACCCACCTCTCGGCACATACAGCCAGTATTTATGTTCTTGTGATATCTGGATCAATTTAATGTACTCTCATCCCTAGACATCCACAGACACCTGTATGTCTTCAGACCAGAAAGGGGGAGGCAGATGGCAAAGCATAAGCCTTTTGAGCCTTCTTTTGACAATAACCACTTCCAGGATTTAATTAATGAGGGTTCCCGATTGTAGAAATTGATGATAACAAGACACAGAAGAGGAAAAATGAAAAGAAGCTATGATTTTTAGTTCTGTTTGGAGTAACTGAGAAATTCCAAAGAAGAAAGGTGAGAGAGCAGTTAAATCATCAATAATTACTGAAGAAATGACTCTGAAACCTATAACAAGTAGTTTGGCTTTTCTTTTAAATTAGTTTAAATTTAATAAAAATTATGAAACTTACATTAATCTTGATCTCACATCTTGAGCTGGTCCATTCTGCAACACATGAACATTGATACTCACTAACGAGATCTATACATCTGAAACACAGAATTACATTTTTAAATAAGTAAGACAGTAAAGCACAATTTCAAAGAAGCTTCACTATTTTAAGTTTTTCTTTTCCAGTTAAGGTAAAAAAAAACCTGCATTCCCACGAGCAATAGAAGACAGAGTCTGTTCCTGGCTTCTTATCCATCAAGGTGACTGGATTGAAAGAACAGATCAATTTTAATTTTTGCCATCTTCCCCATGGCAATGTAAAGAAAGAACAGTTCTAAAGATAAAAAGTATGTCTAGAGTTTATGTAGGGAACTGAAGTCAGCTATGGCCAAATTGCACTGCAATGAGCTACCCATACTCATCCTCCCTCCCCTGCTTACAAAGTCAGTGGCAAGACTAGAAAAGAAAAATAATGCTGCAGAGGAAGGCTGGTGCATCTATGAACCATTCTTCTTTGCCACCTGCATCTCCTAGAAATACCCAGGGTCTAAATTTGCATGAACTAATATTCTATCCACGAGCAGAAGAGCTATTATACAATTCCATAAAGAGAGTCAAAAAATACCTTACATGCACATGGGAATGAGAGAGCCAGTCTACTTAGGGACATTTTAAATGCTAAGTATGTGGTCTTATCCCTTCACAGAGCAAATAATAGAATGCCTCATCATCCTACCTGCTACTTCTGTTACTTTGAGCAGTTACCTTTAAGTATATTAAAGTCCAATTAATCCACATTTATTGAAAATTACTTTATGCTAATGAGCAGAAATAAAAGAAGGGCAGAGATAATGTATCAGTACATTGCATTAAGTACAACAGGCAGCATCTGTCATCTTAACTGTACTTAGCTCTCGTTTTATGAAAGAGCATAATTAAAATTATCTTTATCAACTTTCCCTTGACATTAAGTCTTAAATATTGTGAGTTAAATTTACTTTCTGATTTAATAATAGAAAAATAAAAATAGTTACCTTTCATGTAGACAAGGATTTGAGAGGCAATCATTTGCATTTATTTCACAGTGTGTTCCGAAAAATCCACTCTTGCAGTCACAGGCGTAATGATTGATGCCGTCGATACAAGTTCCATCATGGAGACAGGGCTCTGATAGACATTCATCTACATTTACTTCGCAGTCAATGCCTACGATAGAAGAGACAAGACAAAACATGAGACCATTTAAATGTAAAACTCCAAAGTTTGTTCATTATGGTAAACGTCACCAAGAAATCAAGACTCCCTTCCCGTAAAGGTAATTTGACACATTGTAGCAAAAGAAAACATTTTCAAGGTTAAACATGTTTAGAGGTCTATGAACTCTCATAGTTATTTACTAATTATTACTAATTTAATGTAAATGAGAAAAACAAAGTACAAGTTTAATCTACTTAAGAAATTTGTTTTTATTGTGAGGAATTGCTAATTGAGAATGTTAGTGAAGTAATGAATTATATCAAGTTGTCACTGTAAATACTAATTCATAGATTTTTTTCATAGTTTTTTTTTTAATAGTGATTCTTGACAGTCAAATATTTCTCACTTATAGGAGATAAGAAAGAGTTTGAATTTTTCTAACTTTGGTCTTGGTGAGTCTATTAATGGGCTGACTGAGATCTCTAAATGCAACCTAATTTTGGCAAAATACCTAGTATTTTCAAAGGCCAAGTTTTAAATATTTATTAAGCACCTACCATGTAGTACCTCTGTGCTCAACTAGGGGAACCAAACAGAACAAGGAAAAACAAAACAAAACGAGAAAAGAGAGTGACTCTGTTAATCCAGAAACATGATGTCAGAGGCAATATTTATAGATAGAAAACATCTGGAGAACAACCTAAACAAAGCTTAGCGGAAAGCTAGATTGTATTTCAGGTTTTACATGTGAGAGATATTAGGAAAAAGTAGAGAGACATGGTAAAAATAGTTAGAATAATCCCTCTGTCATTGTGCCCATCTGTACTGAACATCTAGCTACCATCAATTGAGCATTTACTGGTGTGCCAGGCCTTGTGTTGAAGCCTTTACATATATTGCCTTAGTTAATGGTCATCTAACCTGGAGGTAGATATCATTAACTCTAACTCACTGGTGAATAAACAAAGGTTTGGAGAGTTTAAATAATGTTTTCAAATCACACAGGCCATAACAGCAGATTGGGATTCAAATCATGTGGGTTATTCCGCAGCTGCTATGATATGTGCATAAATTGCTATGCTGAGTAATACAATAGATACTGTTAAAAACAAGACAACAGACCCAAAATAGTCTCTTATGCAAGCCCCACATCACCAAGCCAAGACTTAATTAGATTCCAGAAATGGAATCTTAAACCAGTCAGTCAGGAATCACCTGATCAGCACTAGTTAGGTAGTGGGCCTGATAGACCCCCGCCAGCCCCTAATGATTGCAATAACCAACCCGCTTTTTTGTCTAATATAACTTCCTTGTTCCTGCTCCCTTCAGGCTATAAAAGTCATTTTGCACAGTTCCTTGGAGCTCCATTCTATGTATTAGATTGGATGCTGCCCCATTTGAGTCAATTTTTGTGCAAGTAAACTCTTTAAATTTTTAATATGCCTCAGTTTATCTTTTTTTTTTTTTTTTTTTTTTTTAAATTTTATTTATTTATTTGACAGAGAGAGAGAGAGACAGTGAGAGAGAGAACACAAGCAGGGGGAGTGGGAGAGGGAGAAGCAGGCTTCCCGCCGAGCAGGGAGCCCGATGCGGGGCTCGATCCCAGGACTCTGGGATCATGACCTGAGCCGAAGGCAGACGCTTAACGACTGAGCCACCCAGGCGCCCCATATCTTTTAACAGTTCCAATTAAAAATGTCTCTTATAGCTAAGAAGATAATGTTTAGTTGAGAATAAGGATAAGCTTACTAAACACGAAGCTATTATAATGCTTAAAACAGATAGTTATAAATAAGCTAGTTGGAAATAAAGAGAAGCTTATAAACAAGTTTATTTATGCACAAACAATGAATCATGGAACACTATATCTAAAACTAATGATGTAATGTATGGGGATTAACATAACAATAAAAAAATTAAAAAAAATAAACAAGTTTATTATGATCAAGAAAATAATAATAATGTTACTAATAATACCTGATACTTGGAGACCTTACTATGTGCCAGGTACTGTTGAGAACTTATATAGATCAATTCATTTAAACTTTACAATAGTTTTCTGACATGGAAATTGCTCTCCCCATTTTATAGAATAAGAAAATAAAGCACAAGATCTCACGACTAGTAAATGGCAGAGGGCATGCTATTAAGTCACTATGTGATACCATCATACTACATCTTAATGTAGTGTCTGTATGGTGTCTGTCCTAATGAGAGAGCAAACTGAGTGCTTTGGGCATTTAAGAAATGGAAGTAATTGAGTCTATATCTGAGAAACAGGATCAAGAAAGCTTCAATGGTCATGGTGAAAATTCAGATAAACAGTTTGAAAGAGTACCTTCTGTGTGGGTTAGGTCCTATTGCAGCATTTGTTTGCATACCAGCCAAAAAGCTAGGGAGGACAAGGCTACTAGCAGATAGGAAGCCATTTTACAAAGTGATATCATAACTAATTTTCATATCATTTGTAGAACTATCTATTCAAGTGAATGTTATTTAGAGCAGGCACACTGGGAGTCTGTGATTTATTGCAAATGAGGCTTCAAATGCAAAAAGTATTTTTGGAAATTCTCTTTGTAGACTGTCAGTTTTCAAGTCAAAATTCTATTATGTAATGGTTACTTTTTTTTTTTTACCATAAATGTTATTATCTAAATAGAACTTTAGATATTAATGATGCTATAAAAATAATGCATGTAAATTGGTCAAATCCACACCGTATTTAAAAGGGCCATCAAAATTTACGTTTAGAATATGGATTGAACAATCATAATAGTGCACTTTAGACTATTAATAATAAAAACAAAAAAGCAGCCCCTTTCCTAATCTCAGTGGTTCATGTCACACAGGTATATTTCTCACTCATACTCCATGACCAAGGTGAACTATAGATCCACTTTTTACTCTCTTCACTCTGGGGCCCAGGTTAATGGGACATCCTCTACCTGGGACACTGTCATCATCGTGGGACAGGGGAAAGGGTGCTTGGCAAGCATACTGGTTCTTAAATCTCTAACCTACATTTCATTTGCTGATCCAAGTCACATGACCAAGCCTATCATAAATGGGATGGGGATGAGTGATCTTCCACCAGGAAAGAGCAGATATTTGTGACAATAATAATATTTAGTAAAGACACATTCATCATCTACTCTCATTTGTAAATGAGTGTTATTATTAGGACATCACAGTTTTGCTGAGATGATAAAGTAAAACTATGTATTTAAAATGACTAGTCCAGGGCGACTGGGTGGCTCATTCATTTAGAGTCTGCCTTCGGCTTGGGTCATGATCCCAGGGTCCTGGGATCGAGCCCTGCATTGGGCTCCCTGCTCAGCGGGAAGCCTGCTTCTCCCTCTCCCACTCCCCCTGCTTGTGTCCCCTCTCTCGCTATTTCTCTCTCTGTCAAAAATAAATAAAAATCTTCATCAACATCATCAACACTACCTTAGGAGCCTTTTAATCCCCTACTGTTGTATCCATTAAGTAAACTGTAGTCATAATTTGACTTCCTAAGTAACCTCTAGAGAGACTAAGAATGTAATGATCAACTGAATTGGATATTCTTGTCCTTGTAAACCATTTTTTTTTTTTCATTTTTAACACCATAATCCTTCAGTACCATATGAGCCATGTCCTCTTTTTACCTTTTTAACTTCATCTTATTCTATCCTTACCCTTGACTACTCTGCTGTAGTTACATTGACCTTGTGCTTCCTCAAAAACTTTGTTCCTCTTCCTAGCACTCTCTTTTCCTAGACCTCACACAATTCATCCCTTCTCTTTCTTCAGGCGTTTATTCAAATGCCATTTTTTCAATGAGGCCCATTTGACTACAGTAGTTAAAACTGCATCCTCTTCCTCAATCACAATCACCCTTATCCTGATTTTAATGTTTTTCTCCTATAACAAGTAAAAATTTGCTCATTTATCTTTTTTTTTCTTTGGACATGAATTTTGTTTGTCTAGTTCAATGCTTCATTCCTTCAGATCACTGTGGTGTGTGTATGTGTGTGTTTGTATTTTGCTTTACACATCATTTTTGTTTTTGGTTTTCCTCAGAAGTCTCTGCCTCTTCCCAAGCAAGAACAAAACAGTTCTTGAGAATCTGGGGAAACTGTCTGTCCTTGCAATGGTGAGAATCAGATCTGGAATGAAGTGATCCCTCTGAGGTGTGTGCCTGAAAACCATATCTAATCTGTACACTCAAGGGGAATTATTTAATGGAATCTCTATTTTTCCCCCACCTCCAAACAGAGAAGCTTTCTCATGACAAGTGAAAAAGTAATAAAGGTGTGGACAGTGTTAGACTTTGGTTCAAAATGATCTCCCATACATAATTACCAGCCCTGAGAAAGAAGGAAATACAGTTGTTTGTGACAACATGAACTTTGAGGGCATTAAGCTGAGATAAGTCAGACAGAGAAAGACAAACACTGCATGCTATCACTTCTATGTGGAATCTTAAAAAAAAAAAAAAAAAAAGTCAAGCCCATACAAACAGAGAAGAAAAGTTGTTGCCAGGGGCTGGAAGTGGAGGAAATAAAGAGAGGTTGGTGAAATCTCACAAACTTTCATCTGTAAGATGAGTAAGTTCTCAGGACCTAATGTATAATAACATGGTGAATGGTTGATAACATTGTATTGTACAATTTGAAATATGTTAAGAAATAGAACTTAAATATTCTCTTAAAAAGATAAAAATTCTGAGGTGTTAATTAACTAGATGGGAGGAATCCTTTTGTAATGTATACATGCAACAAATCATCATGTTGTGCACTTTAAATATCTTACAATTTTGTCAATTATACCATAATAAATCTGAAAAATAGAAATTGTATATTCTGCCATAAATGGAAAACCATTATTATGTTCCAGAAATGAAAAATAACAACAACAACAAAAAAATGCAACAAAACCATAATTACCAACCCATCCAAACTTTAAATTACTCATCTGTATAATATGGATCAAGATATCTACATTGTAGCATAGTTGAGAGACTTACAGAGAGTATATATGCATTTCTAGCAGCATGGAGAAGATGAAAAGTGATATTTATAATAATTTATTATTATAACAACATGTTCATTTATCTTCTTTATAGGATTCAAATATGAATGCTTTGACATTGTCTCCATGAATCCAAGAAAATCAAAAAGAAATAACATTTAGTATTTGTTAGACATTACCAAGGCTTGTTCAAATCTCAGTCTTAGTTCTTTGCCTACCTTGCCTTATACACCAGATACTTCTTACTACTCATCAATGTATCCAACACACATTCATTGAGCATCTATTTTGTGTCGATCATAGTTCTGGACTCCTTCCATAGTTAGTTCTCATTGGCCTGGTACATACCTCCATCACAGTGTAACAAATATTTTCCAAATAATTTAATGATGAACATTGTGGGTTTCATTGACAAGAAAAGAAACATGACAATTTTTATTTATTTATTTTTACTTTTTGCTATATCTAACCTATTTTCTTTTTTTTTAAATTTTATTTATTTATTTGACAGAGAGAGACAGCGAGAGAGGGAACACAAGCAGAGGGGGTGGGAGAGGGAGAAGCAGTCTCCCCACCTAGCAGGGAGCGGGATGTGGGGCTCGATCCCAGGACCCTGGGATCATGACCTGAGCCGAAGGCAGACGCTTAACGACTGTGCCACCCAGGCGCCCCTCTAACCTATTTTCTTTTCTGCTATCTTGCTGCTTGCTTTGAGGCTTACAAAACCACAAAATCTCTTGGAATAATAATTCCATAGTTACTAAATATCAACATATCAATCACTAAAGAGACCAAAAGATTGCATTGTTTTTATATTAATAAAAAATAAGAATTTTATAGGATTTTATTTCTTTCTTTTTCTTGGGATCACAGGTTGATTCTTAATCTGTTCTTTTCAGTTAAAAATATTTCCGGACTTAATATTTAGACTATTTTATCTCTTTTTAAAAGCTGGAAAGCACAGAACTGATTTAGTGGTTATAAAAAGTTATAAATAGGGGCACCTGGGTGGCTCAGTCGGGTAAGCAAAAAAAATTCTGTCCTCTGTGCCAGAGACTTCAGCTTTAAAGTAATTTTATTTCCTGAAAAATATTTTTAAAAGGAATAAACTTTCAGATGTAATAGTTCCCATATAGTTCTAGCTAAAGATTTGCTTATTTGTGAACACACTAAATCTTACTTAAAATCATTTATAAAAACTCATGCCACAAATCTGCCTAGTGAAGTTTAAGTGCTTTTAACATACAACTCACATTATCTATCTATCTATCTATCTATCTATCTATCTATCTATCTATCTATCTATCTGTTTCTTCGGACAGAAATGTTTTTTTTTTTTTTTTTTTTTTGGCAAACATATCCACAACATACAAGTTTACATTTGGAATGTTTTCAGTTTGTAATTCTAACATTAAGAGTCCTTGATTTCATTAATAGCATAGGCAACTCCTTTTCTAAGCAGAGTAAATGATTACTTGTGGAATTTGGGGCACTTTTCAGGCCTCTGCCATGTCAAAACCTTCTTTACCAGACTGCTTCAACATGTGTCTCTGTATCGAACATCTTCACAGTAGAAATTAATGAATTCTTTTTAAAAATAAGCCACTAAATTATATGAACTGAGAAGTGTGATCAGTAAATTATTTACATGCATCAACAATGTTATAACAGAAATAATATGTGCAAATAAACATAGCTCTATCATCTATCATTTATCAATCATCTATCATCTATCTATCTATCCATCTATCTACCTATCCATCTATCATCATCTATCTATCATCTATCTAACAAACTTTTCTCTAGTCTATGTTCCTTCTCTTACTTTCTCTCCAAGACCTCTTCACCCAATTTTCTCCCCCTGGTCAGGCTTACATGTTGGACAGGTTTTCCAAAATGACTTTTCTGATTCCTAATCCTCTTCATTTCATATCTGTTATCCTAACAAAATATTTTATGGTCCCTTTACTGTCTCCTGAAATAAATGTAGTCTTCTTAGCCTTAAACTAAATCCTCTAGGTCAATCTTGCCTTTCTTACCATTCCTCTGATATTACCAACTACTCTAGTCCCCAAGTTTAGAAACCTGACTAATAGAATTACCTGTGGGGTTTAAAAAATATATATAAATTCCCAAATTTGAATCTCTGGGGAGTATGCCTGACAAGCTATATTTTTAAAAACATCTCTCCAGATGTTTCCAAAGCACAGGTAAATGTGAGAATCACTGCTTTCATCAAACTAGATTAGAATTAATATTATATTTTCCTATATCTATGTTTACTCCTGATAGTTCTATCTGGAAGGTTATTTCTCTGCCTTTGCTTATTTGAAGTCTGATTTTACCCAGGTCCTACTAAAATTCTAACTCATTTTTTAAAATTCCCTTTAGTATTTCCAAATAAAAATTAGCTAATAACTTTTATCAGATTATCCTTAAAGTATATTTATTTGAATTACTGTTATATCTTCCATACTTGATGATTGAGGACAGAGATCATATTTATTTTCACTTCATACAAAATGCCAAATACAAAATTTCTCAGGTTGTCAAAGATCAAATAGTCTGCTTACCTAATGTCGAAAACATCCAAATTATGACATTTTGAAAATGATTACAACTTACTATATAAGATGATACATATGAATGACCTAATAAATTAATGCAGGCACACAATAATCACATAAATAATGGACTTAGGAATCAATGACTTTGAAAATTCAGATGCACACTTCTAACCATTTTGAATTACAAAGTACAATAATGGAATAATTTTTCATTTCATTTCATTTTTCAGACCAAAATGAGAATTTTATAACAAGATATTTTATTATCAACAATATTTAAATTAAAAAAATGGATCAACTATCCTAAAATGTTTCCAGTTAGGCAGTCCAGCAAATGCCATTCTTTTAGGAATAATCTAGGAAAACATGCAGTTTTATTGTTTAAAAGTAAATAAGTTTAAAAAAAATATGAGAAACTCATAGAAATTATGAGAACATCAAGAAAAGCAAAAAAAAAAAAAAAAAACCCACAAATTATCAATGGAATGAGATAAAAAATGAAACAGAGGTTGAAACTATCAGAGAGGAAGTATAAGATACAACTAACATGTAAAAACAGTTGAGTGTTTGAACATATGAATTAATCAATGAGGATTATCAAAAGAAAGAAGTTATTAAAAATATTCAAATGAAAGTGCTAAAAAATAATACTTATAGATCAAAAATTCCTTTAATGAGCTTATCAGTGGGCTAGGCTTAGCTGAGCAAACAACCACTGAACCTGAAAACAAGTCAGTAGAAATTATTCAACTTAAAACACCCAGAGATAAAAAAAAGAGTAAGAAAACAGAAGAGAGCATCTAAAAGATGTGGATTGGTATCAAGGACTGTCACTTACTTGTAAATTGGCATTTTAAAAGTAAAAGGGAAAGGATAAGGGAAAAAAAATATGGCAGAAGATATATTTGAATAGATTAACATACAATAATTTTACTAAATTAACTGAACTCTGTAGCACATGCTATCTTGTTGCTTGGGTCATGCATCTCAGTAGTCTCTATGTTATTAGAGATGCCTGCAATGAAAAATATACAATGTGGGGAATATAGAGGAAGATAATCATAAACCCCAGGCTAAGCGTATGTAGCAGAGAATTATCCTGAACTTGGAAAAATGTTCCTTGGGGCGCCTGGGTGGCTCAGTTGGTTAAGCGACTGCCTTCGGCTCAGGTCATGATCCTGGAGTCCCTGGATCGAGTCCCGCATCGGGCTCCCTGCTCGGCAGGGAGTCTGCTTCTCCCTCTGACCCTCCCCCCTCGCATGTGCTCTCTCTCATTCTCTCTCTCTCAAATAAATAAATAAAATCTTTAAAAAAATATATAAAAAAAAAAAGAAAAATGTTCCTGGCATACTTCTGGATCCTGGTAGATATAAAACACATGACTATGGGACATCAAATATCCACACAGCCAGAGTTTCCTATCATGAACAAATCTTATGCACTGGGTATGAGCAGCAGCGGTCTACGGTACATCAGGGATCGAATGTGAGTAGACCAGAGATCATGTGTAATTTGCACTCCTATGTTATGGGCTACTGTTGCAACAGCAGCTCTCCCTCAATTCACACTATGGCTGTATTAGAAAGAAGCCCTCCCTTATTACCATCTGAAGAACAAGGAACAAACATGAGCATGGTTCATGGATGGGTTCACTTGGTTTATAGATATGAACTGAAAATGGACGGCAACTTTCCTATAGCCTCACTCAGAGGTTTTCTACAAAGATAAAGTTAAAGGAAAATCCTTCCAATAGGCACACTTTCAGTCAGAAGATTGTCTTTGGATAGAAATAGAAGTAGGCCAAGGTAAGAATATACCTGGACTCATAAGTGGTGGCAAATAACCTGGTTGGTTTATCATTGGACTAGAAGGAAAAGAATAAGACAATCTGAGTCAAAAAATCTGAAAAGAGGCATATATATGGATTAATGGGAGTTAGCATGAAGTGTGAAGGTATTAGCAATGCATCTCAACACCCACCATAGGATAGCTACAACAGAAGATGCACTAGATAACCACATAGAAAGAACTTGGTCAACTAACATCAGTCATATTTTGTCTTCAGCAATCATAATAGGCATGAACAGAGTAGAGGATAGATACAGAATCTATGCATGGGCCCCATGTATGGATGCTCATGTTCCAAGACTGATAGAGTTTTTGCTTTCCCTAAATACCCAATCTACTAGGAATAGAGATCAAAGCTATCAGCCACTTGGTAGTCAGCAGATTTTACTGGAATTACATGATTCATTTGACTAGAATTGATACATATTTCAGATATGGGTATATCTTCCTTGTCTCTCCTGCCAACAGATATTTAACCAGCATTACTACTCAAGGGCTTATTTAGTGGTGATCCACCAATATTAAATTTCTCCTAAAATCTCAGTGCACCAAGGAATCTACTTTACATAAAAGCATAGTGATGATCATCTAACCATGAAATCCAATGGCTCTATAATACATTACACCATCCCAAAACTGCTAGGTGTTAGCTTGGAGATGAGAGCTTACGGGGATGGGTAAGGATGCATTACACACTCATAATCAATGATCATGATGTTATGTCCCAAATTAACTATATACATGAAATTGGGAATCAAGGGTAAAAGTAAGAGTAGGATCACATACCATCACTCTCTGTGAACCACTGGGAAATTGTGCTTTGCATTCCTGAAAATACAGGCTCCATCATCTACAGGTCCTGATTCCTAGGGGAGGGAATACCAAAGGATACTACAAGAGTTCCTTTTTTAATGCTGTGGTTTCCATCCAGTCACTTTGGTCTCTTTGTGCCAAGAGATAATCAGGCAAAGAAAGAAGTCATTATCCTTACAGAAGTTATCGGTGGAGACTGTCAGGATGTATATGGTGCTGTTATGAAATAGGGGCAAGGGTGAAAACAGGTGGCATCAAGCTGACCTACTGAGACATATGTTGGTACTTCTTTGCCCAATGTTGTCAGGAAATAGACAAAACACAGCAGCCGCAGCCTTACTAAAAATCAGAACTCTTAGGCATAACATTCTAGTTTACTTCACTAGGTAGTCCACTAACTAGCATATTTTAGCAAATAAGAAGGAGGGTAATAGAAATTGCACAGGAGAACAGGAAGATGAGTATCAGCTATAGTATCAAGAACTGCTTCAAGGACAGAAGTTATAGTTGTTCCCAGTAATACCCTCTTGTTTTTACTCAGAACAAGAGACAAATCAGAACTTAGGGGGAGCGTTTTTAGACGAAGTGTACTTATTTTTGAAAGCAGTTGGGGTTGACTGTGGTATATGAAGTGATGAGCATCCCAGATCCTTGTTCAGAATAGAGGATCTCATTTCTCCAGCTGCTGGAGGTGTTTTCTGCCAACAGTTTGGAAGTGGATTCTTCCCCATGAATTGAATTTTCTTTGGCTAAAGGAAACTGCCTTGCTCAAGTTTCAGCCCCCTCATTGGTTGCTGTGTGGTGTATGAGAGTGACTCAATTTGGCTCAGCTCTGAAGGATGCTTCAGCATGCCCTGAGTGACTAACTGAGGCTTCTGTTAGAACCACATCTTGGTTCAGCATCTTCCTTTCCCAGTGCTACTTCTGTTTCTCCCTTACAGGCATTGCTGTTGAAAGCATCCTCAAGAAGTTCCCTGCATGCAAGCCTCAGTTTCTCTTTTGGGAAGCCTGACCTATGAAAAATTTTCCAGGAAATGAACATTTTCCTAGGAGTTCTTTTCAGTATTTGGTTAGAAATAATAAAAAAGTACTAAAGGTAAATAAATTATACTTATTAGCAAAATACATATCACTAATGCAAAAATAAAATCTTGATTTAAAGTTTGAATTTTCATTTCAAATGCCATAAAACAAGTATAACTAGATTATATACGTTGATCTCAAGAGATGCCCTACAGGACTATATGTTGAACTGCTGTATAAAAGTGCTGAATATATTAGGCATTGGATTAAACAAGCATGGATTAAGCATTTAGTTAACAATCATTTTGCTAAATGTTCTCATTGTTTGGAAAGATTTTTATGGGGACATTGTATAACCCATGTTTATTTTCAAAAGTTCTCCCCAAAACTTTTCCTGATGCTTTATTTTTTATCTATAAATATCCCAAGATTGGACAAAGGCTTTTAAAATTCATTATAATAGTCCTTTGAGCTCTGGGCAAAGGACAAGTACCAATAAATATTTGATGATAAAAATGATGATGATGATGATAATGATAATGATGCTCATTTGAATTTTATCTCTCCTCATCTTTTCATACCCCTTTTATGAAAAGAACGGGGCAACTCTTCAATATCAGTCCAGGATTAAATGAAGACTTCTCTCTCTTAGACTTCATTACCACAGGAATGTGGCTTGACATTAGAGTACTTCATAGTTCATTGGAAAAGTCATAAAAACGATTACTATGCCATTAGAAGGAACTTTTGGAGAGGAGATTCAAAGTACCCTTCACAGAATTGCTAAGACAAGCAAAAACAATATTCCAATTCATATATGTTGCTCCTTTACTGTTTTTTAGATCATACCAAATGAAGAAGCGAAGAAAGGCATGTGAAATGAGGCATGTGTTTAATTAGGCAAATATGTTGAGAGCTTTGGAAAAGTGAGTTGTTCAAGGTGAAGGTGTACAGTGTATGTGTCTGTGCAATCAGGCTTATGAGGATGGATTAAAAGTGGAAGGTACCAGATAAGAGGAAGTGTTAATATTTGTAACAGAGAAAGATGGGTCAGAGTCCTGTTTTAATGTATAGATAATCACTTATTATTTCAAGTGTTGACTGAAATTAACATATTAAAATATTGTCAGAACTTATGAGATTCACACATGTATTAAAATGCAGGTTATAATTTATTGACTCACACTAATGCTAATATATTCAGAGGATTTTATTTCAGAGAAATTATTTGGTCCCTTGCTAAGGTCATGCAGAAAATAACTCATTCTTTAAAGTATCACTTACTTAACAGGTTCTGGTACAGTTAAAATAAACAGACTTTGGTTAGCAATATACAAAGTAGTAATTTCTACTTCATACCATTTAGGACTATGGTGAGGATTAAATGTGCCCGCACAAAGTTAGTGCTTTGGAAATACCTTGGAGGACACACTTTAGGAATGAGTTTTCTAGACTAAATCTGAATGAGTGCCCAGAATACCCTATATGCAGTTAGTGTGTGCTGTTGAATTTCAGCAGTCAGACTGTTGCACTCCACCTTCCAACTCATAAGTCTAAGGATTGAGATCATTAGGGTTAATTTTATGGCTTTTATATATAAAGATAAATGCATACAACTCTTTGTTTCTGATTATGCATACCTTATTTAGCCATCTTCAACATCATAATTTTATTACATCTTATATGTGTATTGAAATCTTTACGTAACAAAGAAAGTACCTCAGTAGACAAGATTGAATATTATAAATAGCCATAAAAAAGAAGTTTGGAGGGGTGCCTAAGTGGCTCAGTCCATTAAGCATCTTCCTTCGGCTCAGGTCATGATCCCAGGGTCCTGGGATCGAGCCCCACATCGGGCTCCCTGCTCAGTGGGGAGTCTTCTTCTCCCTCTCCCTCCTGCTCTGCCTACTTGTCATTCTCTCTCTCTCTCTCTGTCAAATAAGTAAATAAAATCTTAAAAAAAAAAGTTTGAAGAAAAAAGTGATTTTGTAAAAAGATTTCTATTTTAGGCTACTTGTGTTTACATTTAATAAAAATAACTAAGAAAGAATATTTTGATATGCTTAAAATTTGAATACAGGATGATTTCATTCTAGATAAACAAGACTGATATCCAGTGGGACATGCCGACATGACCAGTGTCAAAATATTGAAATGTCCATGTAACTAGCCACCCAGTGTGGCTCACCTTTCTTGACTGCTCCAGCCTCTCTACTGTGACTATCCTGACTTTAACTCTAATAAGTAAGGGATGACTTGTGGCCCATAAACTTTAGGGTGTATTTATATCAAACTGATCACTGCATCATTTTATCATGACCTCTGAAGATAACTATCATAAATGTAAATGCATTTTAAAAAGCACCTCATATAAGTGAAATGACATTTAGTTAAATTTTGTTGAATCTCGGTGGATTATAATTTTTTGTATTTGGTAACGGTCAGAAGAGAACCAGTCTTTAATGGCCTTTAGTAGCTCAAATTATACTTCTATATGGGGAAAGACATCTTGAGCACTTGAAATCTTTCTTTAATAATTCAAAAGAAAGTAAGATTAAAAGACCTACAATTACACGACTGGCAGCTGACAAATGGAAGCACTTACAGAGTCCTGGAGCTTTCAACAAAATGTGTGACATTTTGCGATGCATGTTTCTCTCATTTCTGACAACTCCACCAGGAACTCCACCAAGGAGATCAATGAAAAGCTCATAGGTTTTATTCTTCATTTGAATGGGCCCCGAAATCCATGGTCTTGATGAAATTTAAAGATTTTGTTTACCCCCTACCCCCTCCAGGTTATGCACAGAGACATTCTGACATCAAGACTGATTGAGGTTCTGTGAGTCAATCGAACACATCAAAGAGAAACCCTTTGGGAAAACAAGGCAGCCCGACCAGTCCCTCAGCCCAAGCTGTGGAGCAAGATAGAGTAGAAAATAAATTTTCCTAATTAGAACCCAAAAACCCCCTGTGGCTTATAAAATTTGGGGACCCTTCTTTAATAATAAAAATGCAAAATCACAAATATGAAATCAGGCACAAAACCGTAGGAGAACCACTTCTAAGTGAAAGTCCCTAAAGTTTAAATCAAGTAGCTTCATAGTAAATTCATCTCAAGTTGCTATTATTCTTAATACAAAGCTTCATGGGAAAAATAAAAAATCTTCTAATTAATATTATTGCCACTGTTCTCTGTCTAATCCCACAATTTACTTAGGTAGGAAGTACACTTTAAAACTAAGTCAATTTCATCATAAAACTAAAAATCCATGATAAAAAATATCTAGTGAACTCACTGCTTTCAGATTTAATTTTCCAAAATTTAAAAGAACTTTGACTGAAGTGCTTGTTTTAATCCTTAAATCAACAGCATAACATTTTACTTACACAAAAGGGATAAGAAATGGCTTATGAGCTGCACATTGATTCATAGTTTGGTAGAACAGTATTGTTTCTGGACTGGCATTTTAAAAACCATAATGTGTCTCTAAAATATTTAATTTAAAAATCCAGTTAAAATGAAATGTTAGGTGATAATCATAGCACTTTATTTCTTTGTGGCAGTTTATGATTTACAAATAAATTTTCATGTGTTCATTTGATTTATTCCTTACCCAAGCTGTCACGTTGATGTTATCCACAGGAAATAGATGAGGCACACTGAGTTGTACTGCTCAGTGACTCTGTCCTATATGAAACAGTCGTAAAAGCAAGCTTCGAAGTGATGTCTTCTGATTTAAAATGAGTGGTCCAATGTATGTTATGTAGGAATCAAAGCGTTTAAAGGTGTAAAGATACAATGGTGTTCTGGTAAATGTTTAACAACTTGCTCTTGGAAGAAAAAACTATGAGGGGGCGAGGTCTTATTTATAACACTATCTAATTCCCCCTGTGCAAATCATCCCATCTTTTTGAATTTCAATGTAGCAAAATTATGTCAACCAGCTCACAAAGTCCATAAAAATTTAATAATCAGCATTCATAAGCCAGTGTGAGCTGGCTCTATCACACTACTGGAAAGGTACTTTCCTAACTGCTATTTTGAAGTTGGTTAAGACAGCAGAGAAGTGGAAACTATGTGCATAATGGATGGGTAGGGCAATCCAGATGGTTGGTTGTGGAAGTTGGGATGTGGTACTGATATGAGAAAACTTGTGAAATGAATGTGTGGCAAAAACTCTTCCTCAACACGTTACAGGATGGTATTGTCATTAAACAGCATAATGGGGCTGGGAATTAAAAGGTAACTTGGGGGAGGATTCACAGTACTATGAGTATCAAGGTCATAGAAATAATTTTATTAAAAAACTCACTGAGTCTTATGTACTAGGCAAGCACTGTGATAATAGTAGGGCAACTGGCTAAGGAATCATTTGTATGCTCATTTTACAGAGAAAACTTAGCCACAAGGATGACATGTAACCTCCTGAATTAACTGGTAAGAGCTGGAATGCCAACCCAGGGAGTTAAATATGAGAGTCTTTACTAAACATTCAAATAATTTTGTGAGTGATGTATTAGGGAGATTTCAACTTTATTCTGTGAAAACAAGAACCACCATTGAAAACTACGCGTGAAGGCTAGAGACAAGGGGCATAGTAGGGTGGCAGTTTTATTAGTACAGTTGTTGATCAGTAAGACCTGAACTGTGATGATGATAATGACAATAAAAATAAGTGACACAAAAAAGGCATCTCCATTTCATTTGAGTTCATCATCAAATTCCGCTCTTCCTTCCATTTTTCATAAAATCATATTAAATTTTTAAAAATCATGGAAATGAAAAAATAATTTCTGTAACCTCATAATCTCATTTTTTTGTTTTTAAAGATTTTTATTATATTTATCTGTCAGAGAGAGTGAGAGAGACTGAGCAAGCAGGGGGGAGCGGCAGTCAGAGGGAGAAGCAGGCTCCCTGCTGAGCAAGGAGCCCTATGCAGAACTCAATCCCAGGATCCTGGGATCATGACCTGAGCCGAAGGGCAGATGCTTAACCGACTGAGCCACCCAGGCATCCCTGTAATCTCACAGTCTTAATACTTTTGTATATTCCCTTTTTATATTTTAATTTTGTCCAAATGTTTACATTTATTAGCACTTTCACGCTGCAAAAAAATTATTATCTACACAATGATAACACGTTGTGGTTTTATTGTCCATTATGCTATGCGGTCTTCAATCATACCATTTTAGTGACTGCAAAATATTCCATGAAGAATATACATCATAATCTACTTAACCACTTTCATAATAAAGGTCATTTTGTTTCAACATTTTACTAATACAAATAACTAATGAAGATCTTTATGCATACTTACACATATATATTCCTTTTGAGTTATTGTTTCTTTTGATAATTTACACAGAGAAATATTTCTTCTATAAGAAATTATGATGTCAAATGAATATTTAACCTCACTAGTGTCTACCTCATTAGCAGGCAGTGACATGAATATTCAAACAGTGAGGCATAATTTTCACCAAAAAAAGTGGTTGTTTTTTTTTTTTTTTTAAACAGCAATAATCAGTAGTGGTGAAGATGCAGTTAAATAAGCACCCTCTTACATTTTTGGTTGGTCTTCAAATTGTAAAAATCTATCAAAATGTAGAAAAACAGAACACTTTAGTAAGTAATTTAGCCAAGTGCTCTAAACAGTTTCTTCATTTGTGGCAAAAGACAGATATGCCCAAATTCATTTTCCATGAAATTTGTCCAAAGGATGTGTTCAGAAATGCTTCAAAATATACCTAGAAAGATGATTATTTCAGTACTTTTGATAAAAGTGAAAATTGTAATGTATATTGATGCCTAAATTTGAGATTAACTATACTATATCCTCATGATGAAGTTTTAGGCAGCTACTAAAAGCCATGCTGTGGAAAATTCATAAATATTATGGGGGATTTTTAAGAATATGTTATTGCTAATTAAAAATTCAGGTGACCAAATACTATGTACTATGCATAAAACCAATTATAAAACTACCTCCAATACATTATCCAAATAATGCTATAGCAACATACAACTGTTACTGTTTTCTTCTGGTGATAGGTATTTTGCAATCTTTGCTTTTGAATTTTCTGTAATTTCTACCTTGTCCATGTATGACTTTTTAATGAGAAAAATATATTGATGGATTAGACTGTTTAATTAAAAAAAAAGAATATTTTCACTTTATATCTAACCAATTTGTTTTCAAAGGACCACACTGATTTCTGATGGCAATTTTGCCACTTGTGCTTGCTTTAGCTCAAATGTATTGATGTATTGTTGCTTAATCTTTTATTTTTAGTATTCCTGTGCCATTTAGTTTTATATGAGATTTGTAAATGAAGCATCATTTGGGATTTTGTTTTGCATCTGCTCTGGCAGACTCTGTCTTTTAAGAGGGCAATTTAAAGATATCCATGCTTGTTTAGGATTTATTGTATCTGGTCCTGCACCTGAGAGACTTCTTTTAATTTTTTTACTCCCTCTCCCCTCTCCCCCACCCCTCTATATTTTGCTGTCCAGTTCTTTCAAGAATCAGCATGCTTTATCTTTTACCTCTGTACCAAACACAAGTGCAGAACACTTTGTAATTTCTAAATGAATGAATGATCTAGGAATCCAAACACAGAATTCACAATTCTGTTACACAACTGGAATTGTCTTAAATTTTTTTCACATTCACATTAAATCAACTGAATATAGATACGATTTTAATTATAACTTAAGAAATATAGAAATCAAATGGAGGGCTTTTTCTTGGCCACTGCTCTTTCATTTCTCTATACATAGATCACTTAAGTTTTGATTTAAAACTCCATTTCATTTTCTAAAACATTACTTTATCTTATACCTTTTTAAAATAAGGAAATAGTTAAATTTCTCCATACAATCAATTTTTCTGTCTCATGATGTATTGACCTGTATCAATAACTCTACTAGATTTAACTCTAAGAGTACTTTTTCACTACAACTTTCAAATTTAAGAAGTCTCTCTCTTATTTTACCTGGAGGTGGTTTTCAGTATGTTTCTAGTACATCTGTAAATTTTATTTTGCAGGGAGGTAAGACACTTAGCTAACATGTTCTTTGAGAACATAAATCTGAAAATGCCTTTGTGTGGTCTCTTCAGGAAAATGGCAATTTTGGATCCTATGTGACTCCCACATCACTATCTTCTATCTGTTATTGAAGAGGAGGAGAAAACATAAAGCTATGATGAATTTAACTCTTCTGAAATCGTTCCAGTCAAAAGAAATTCTGGGCAAGCTGATGATATATATAAGAATATATTCCCATTCCTCATCCAGTTTCTCAGCAAAATAAAATACAAATTGATGGAAACAAAAATTGAGAACTGACTTAGAACAGGAAAACAGGATAAATATTTGCCAGACTTAATGCTGATGTGCAAAACCCTTTTACATTAATTTCTTATGTCTGAAGACCTAGGTCCTGAAGCTCATAAAGGCAGCTTTTCAAGTGGTGGTTAGTTCTATAAATACTTTTGCTTAAGGTGCTGGTTAAATGCAGATAAAACATTACACACATTATCATCAGGCTTTAGAGACGCAGTAGAAATTTCTGCCATTAGACATTATCTTCCTTTGGAAAATGAATTTGAGTGTTTTGTTCACAATGATATATAACAATAAGGGCTATTATGTAGTGAGTCTTTCTTCGTGTGTGTGTGTGTGTGTATACATATAAAACTGTTCTTTGATATGTGCGTCAAATGATGCTAGTTAAGCCTTTAATTCATTAAGTAAATGCTATCAGAATTGGTATACTTCACATTCCCCTGGACTTCCTGTGTATATGGAGTAAGAGAAATGACATTCACTCATTTGTTTCCTTATACCCCACTTATGATTTTTTTCTTTAATGTTTGAATTGATTAATCTTGATTCTGTATGCATAATATATTCCTTTGCATTTACATGTAAAACCTAAGCAACTAGGAGGAGCTACAGCTCTATGGTAAATTGTAATGTGTACTTGAAGAACTTCAATATTAAGAAGAGTTTAGAAAAATCTATCACACATATATAATTTAAATACCAGAATTAATTTTACTTTCTCTAGATCTTACCAATTATATATTCTTTTCATAACAAAAATTCTGTCATTATTCTTGATGATTAACATCTTGTAATTAAAAACATTTTGCTATGCTTTCTAGATCTGCTCTTATTTCTGCTGCATTGATCCAATGCAATCATATTGAATTAATTTTTGCTTGAGTAGTTCACTATAAATACAATGAAAACCCATTATTTCATTTTGAAAAGTTAGATTGGATACATAAATTTCATTTTTCATTAAATAATTAGTGACCCCACATATATTTCTTTTGTAGACTTAATCAGTTATATAATGATTATTGTAATTTTAATTTCAGTATGACAAAAATACCAAAAATTACCTTACTTGGTCTTTTAAATTTTGTGCACTGTGGCTATAGTGGCTATAGTACATTATACCATTTAAAGCAATGTTCATACCCTCCCCAATGTCTATTATCCAGCCACCCCACTGGGGAGGGTATGTGCTATGGTGAGTGCTGTGAATTGTGTAAGACTGTTGAATCACAGACCTGTACCTCTGAAACAAATAATACATTATATGTTAAAAAAAAAAAAGAAGATAGTAGGAAGGGAAAAATGAAGGGGGGGAAATCGGAGTGGGAGACGAACCATGAGAGACTATGGACTCTGAGAAACAAACTGAAGGTTCTGGGGGTGGGGTGGGGGGATGGGTTAGCCTGGTGATGGGTATTAAAGAGGGCTCGTACTGAATGGAGCACTGGGTGTTATACGCAAACAATGAATCATGGAACACTACATCAAAAACTAATGATGTAATGTATGGTGATTAACATAACACAATAAAATTTAAAAAAAGCAAAAAAAAATAAGGCAATGTTCATTTATAGTAAAAAATTTACAGTGAAAATAAACTTATTTAAAAATTACTAGTGATAAGACACTAAATTTTCTTTTTTTCTTTTTCCTTTTTCTTAAAAGATATTTTTTTTTATTCACTTGAGAGAGAGGGAGAGAGAGCCAAGTGGGGGGAGGGGTAGAGGGGAGGGGAGAAACAGACTCCCTGATTAGCATGGAACCCAATGCAGGGCTCCATCCCATGACCCTGAGATCATGACCTGAGCTGAAGGCATATGCTCAACCAACTGAGCCACCCAGACATCCCAAGACACTATTTTTCTTTTAGAGAATTTGATATGACATATTTTAGGATTTTAGACTATTTGACCAGTTCTTTTTGTACTCACATTCACATATAGACGTATGTTCACATATCAAGATCATTTAAAAAAGTATATTTTCTTTTATTTGCATGATGAGTAACATTACATAGTTGTGATTATGAACATAAATATGGTATCAGGTAGACTTGACTCAGAATCCTTCCTCTGCTACTCACTAGTATGTACGACCTTAATTTTGCTAGAACTTATCTGTAAACTTGTCATAAATATTTACTATACATATTTTTGTTGTAAGATTAATTAGCAAGGTGCTAAATAATGGCCATGCTTATTGTTATTATTGTAGGATACTATTAAACATTATTATGTAGGAATTGGGTAAGAAAAGATTATTGGTTTCCCATCTTGAAACGTGCAATAACTCTTTACAAATTGAAATAATAAAAATGTAATTTGCAGTCTTTGATTTCAGAGTGTTTTGCAATTCTAAGTGAGGATATTATGAAAATAAATAATAAAAGATGTGCTTTGAGAATTTCCCCTTCTCTACATTTGTATTAGTGGGTTAGTTCCCAGGTGTGGACTACTTGATGGGAGGAAGTCATTTTGGATTCCTTCATATCCAGAATATTTTCAATTTCCAAGGGAAAATGCAGAAGGCTTCCCAACTAATGTATAGCCCTCAAATTTGTGATTCATTTGTTGTGAGGAGATAGGATTCTATTGTCTTTTGAGAATTGAAAGCAACTCCATAGGATATAGAATCATAAAACAGCTGATATTAAATATTTTCATGTAAGGAAAAAAATCTTGGTAGCAACTGTGAGATAATTGCTTAAATGATTTGGTTTTCATAATTGACACATGTGCCTTTAGATCAGGTTTTTCAGTAGAATATAGAACTGTGCTGTCCTATACTGCAATAGGTGTATGTAGCTATTTAAATTTGATTAAAGGTAAATTAAATTTAAAATTCAGTTCTTCAGTCACACGAGGCACATTTCGACTGCTCAATAGCTATAGGTACCTAGTGACTACTGTCAAGTACAGCACAGAATAGACCATCCCATCATCACAGAATGTTCTATTGGGCAGCATTGATACAAGCCAGTATTCTTCAATTTAAAAAAAAGAAGAATTCCTGGAGAGTTTTTTGGGAGTTTTTTTTCCCCTAATCACCCACACTGTGAAATTTTAATGCCAGAGATATATGTTTTATATAACTATGCCTTACTCATAAAGGAGAAAGATCCTCCATCCTCATTGAAAATGCTTGATGTAGACTTATGGAAGGAGAAAAAAATTCATCCACAGACTAATGTCATGAAGGGCAAAATAGAATTTTGCCATGTGTTCATTCATATTTACAAATTCTATGAACTGCTTATTTAATTTTACTTTCCTGAACATGCAAATAATTGTAATTAAAATGTATATGTTGATGTGAAATAAACTTTAATCTCCATTATTCTATTGCTCTGTTAATATTCAGGTCAAATTACTTACATGAAAACATTTTAAATTTCTTTTTGCGCTAAATGTAAAATAATAGTAGCTACTTTGCTATCTATCTTCCTACTATCCTTCTTGTGTGTATCTTTCAGCAAGCAGAAAGTGTGGTAGATACTGAGAAGGAGAAGGAAATAATATAGTTCCTGTTCCTCAGATCAGACAAACTAGTGGAAGGTAGAGATAAGACCAATACCTAGATTTTTTGTTCTTTATACTAAATAATGTTGTTGTTGTTGTTGTTTTAAAGATTTTATTTATTTATTTGACAGAGAAAGAGACAGCAAGAGAGGGAACACAAGCAGGGGGAGGGGCAGAGGGAGAAGCAGGCTCCCCGCAGAGCAGGAGCCCGACGCAGGGCTCGATCCCAGGACCCTGGGATCATGACCTGAGCAGAAGGCAGACGCTTAACGACTGAGCCACCCAGGCGCCCCAATAATGTTGTTTTAATATGCTAACATATCACTGTCACTTTCTTAAAATGATCAAGATTAGCCTCCTAAACCCAATTATAATAATTCCAAAGCTCTCAGTTAAACCTCTAGAAATTAAGGAACTGGCTGAAATGGCAAAACACACCCACACTTTCTCCATAAACTCCAGGAATTGACGAGCCAACTTTCAGTAAGTCAGTGTTTAACAATGTTTGGCACCAAGCATCATTAAAATTTGCAACTATTACTCTCTGTCAGTAGAACTAACATACAGTGCATTAATGCTAATAGTGTTTGCTTTACAATTAACACTGAGCTAACCTTCCTGATAAACAGATTTGTGAGGAGCACATTATTTACCTAAGTGCTGGTACAAATTTTCCAGTTCTAGGACAGTAAAATGTCAAGGAAAATAAACACAAGAGGTTGATCAGGCAGGTCATTCTTTTCTTTCTTTCTTTTTTTTTTTTACTAAACTGAAGTTTTCTAACAAGGTCATTGCTGATTATATTGGTGCCTCTTGGTCTCCACATACCACGAGAACACCATAGATAAGGGTATAGTGGTTTTGCATATATTGTGATGATTATTTCTAAATTTTTTCCCAAAATAGTATCTTAGTAATCCAGCACTGTGCGAAATGACTAGGGATAAATGTACCATGTAAACAATGCACTTTAAAGTTTTAACATTTTTGTTGTTGTTGCTGTTGAGTGACATCATAGGTTCAGTGCTTGATTCCCAATAATGAATCATTTGTTAAAATATTTTCCAAATAACTTCAACTAGGAGAGATAATTCCCAGAAAAAGTCTTGCGGTGATACCAGGTTTTAAACCATTTCTGAGCAAGTAAATCTGTTTCCTATCCATGAGAATCACCTTTTCTCCATATTTAAGCTTTTCCTTGGACCCTTCTTTCACTTGCTAATTATAAATGAAACCTCTTATAAGTTTGTTTGGCTTTCTCCTGATGACACCAAGTTTTTTGGAACTCTCTCCAGAGGTGACTGTTCTTTCTTTCAGACAGACTCAAATAAACAGTAGAAAAGGGCTAGCAGAGTTCCTATCCCGCTTTCTGACCTTTATTCTAACATAATCATTCTTACATGATTCTTTCAACAGCCAGTATTTGGAATGACTTTTACAGCAAAGTTTCAGCCTCTTTCACTTCAAATAATTTTTCAGTTACTCCTATTATAGCTACTTATTACCAGCTCTGCACAGATGCACACTTCATGGGACTCAGCATTGTAAATTGTTGTCTATAAAACACCTAATCAGTTCTTTTAAAAAAAGGATTTATTTATTTATTTTAGAGAGACAGAGAGAGCTCGCATGAGTCAGGGGATGGGCAGAGGGAGCAAATCAAGCAGACTCCCCGTTGAGTGCAGAGCCCAATGCAGGGCTTGATCTCACAAGCCATGATATTATGACCTGAGCCAAAACCAAGAGTCAGAAACTTAACAGACTGGGGGAGCCTGGGTGGCTCAGTCGTTAAGCGTCTGCCTTTGGCTCAGGTCATAATCCCAGGGTCCTGGGATTGAGCCCCGCATCGGGCTCCCTGCTCAGCGGGAAGCCTGCTTCTCCCTCTTCCACTCCCCCTGCTTGTGTTCCCTCTCTTGCTATGTCTCTCTCTGTCAAATAAATAAATAAATAAAATCTTAAAAAAAAAAAAAAAAGAAACTTAACCGACTGAGCCATCCAGGCACCCCAAACACCTAATCACTTCTTTATAATTAAAAACATTCCTGTATCTTGGTTCATCCCCCTTTGTATCCTAAATATACTGTATTTCTTCAATTCTAAGATGTACATATTGGTCTTAGAATCTTTTTCCCATTTCATGGTGCATAAAATCATGGTGAGTCATATCATTGATGGCACCTTAAATCTGATGAAACATAGTGGTTTTATTGAAGGTTCTTAACAACAATCCAATCTCTCTTTCTCTCTCATTTCTGCCTACTCCTAATCCTTTCCTTCCTCACTCCTTTCTCTTCCCTTCCAAAGCCTTCAAAAGACTGACTCCACATTCTTTTTATACAGGTAACTCACAAATATTCATCTGCCATTATTTCTTCTTCTAAGCCTCATACCCTCATTCTTGATGACTTACCTGAAATCCCCATGTGATTTTATTACTTTCAGGTTTAAAACAAAACTTGCCTCCATCACTTCTTCCTTATCAACATCCCATTCTTCCCACCAAAAAGCAAACAGCCCTCCATTTTTCTAAATCTCCTTCTTTATGCAAATTACCTGAAATTTACTGAATATTATTTATTGTAAATAACTGAAATTTGTAGTTTTATTGCTCAAAACTGTACAGGTAATTCCATTTCTAATCCTTTTATAAGTCTGATGCTCTAGGTAATTAGCCAATCCTTTCCATTTCCATTGCCACAGGTCTAAATCAGGTCCCCATTTATATTTAAGATCATGTAAGGGATTGTTATTTGTTTCTCTGCAACTTAATCTATGCTTCAGAGAATATTTGATCATCTTACAAATGCAATTCCTGTCTTGCTATTCCCTTGCTGTCAGACTTTCAATGGCTACCTGTTACCAAGAGTTAAAGTACAGATTTCACATTTCTTATTTTTGACTAGTACTGAAGAATTGAATCAAAACTTGTCCAACAATGAGCTTTCTGGAAGAAGAAAAAAGGGGGGGCATTATCTCAAGCCTTTTATTAAAACATTGTAATATGAAAGAACAGTTCTAAGATGTGTGTCTTGCAGGAAGATTAAAGATTATTGAAAATTATTCAAAGTTCAAGTTGTTCCTAGAATTGAGCACTGTTCACATTCTCAGAAGGTGTAGGGCAAATGAGGATGCTTTAGTCACAGAACGGGATGCAGAGGCGGTGATTCCAGGTTACAGTTTAGTAGGTTTTGGTTAGACAATTTGAATTTAGCAACAGGGATGGAGAAGAACAATTTAGGCCCAGGCTTTTGCAAGGGTATATGGAAAAAATTAGTCTTACAGCAGGGCTTTTCACAGTTTGAATTTCTAGCTGGTATATAAAAGATGATACAAACGTTATCCTCAATAGAAATATGGAGACATTTCTTAGATTTACTGTTAGCTCTCTATTTATCAAAGCAGTAGTTAACCAATATTTCAGTGATAAGAACTTCTGAAATCTAAATTGAGATGTCACTGTTGATTTTAACACTAGATTAATTATATTAACTTAATGTGGTAATGCAGTACATTTGAGGGAAGTGTTAGATTTTCCATATGCAACTAATGTGAATTACTATTACAGTTTTCTATTACTTTATTCAAAAAGTAAAATACAGGGGCGCCTGGGTGGCTCAGTCGGTTAAGCATCAGCCTTTGGCTCAGGTCATGATCCCACTGTCCTGGGATCGAGCCCCACGTCAGGCTCCCTGCTCAGCGGGAGTCGGCTTCTCCCTCTCCTCCCCGCTCATGCTCTCTTCTCTCTATCTCTGTCGCTAACTCTGTCTCTCTCAAATAAATAAAATCTTTAAAAAAATGGAAAATATAGTCAAATATTAATACCAATAAAAATTAATTTATTATGAGAAACAGTCTGGGGTTTCCTCAAAAAATTAAAAAATAGAATTATTATATGATCCAGCAATTCTACTTCTGGATATATATCCAAAGGAAACAAAAATACTACATCAGAGAGAGAATCTACATTCCCATGTTCATAGCAGCATTATCTATAATAGCCAAGACGTGGCAACAACCTAAGTGTCCATCAATGAATGAATGGATAAAGAAGTTGTGGGATAGATATAAAATATATATTAATAATTATATATTATTATTTATTATTACATAATATAAAAATTGAGTAATATTTATATAATATTTAGATATTATATATATCTCTATAAAGTGGAATATCATTCAGCCATAAAAAGTAGGAAATCCTGCCATTTGCAACAACATGGATGAACCTAAAGGGTATTATTCTAAGTGAAGTAGTCAAAGACAAATACTGTATGATCTGGCACTTACATGTGGAATCTAAAAAACCAACCAACCAAACAAATAAACAAAAATTCGTAGAAAAAGAAATCAAGAGTTGTGTTTACCAGAGGTGGGGGTTAGAGGTGGAGGAACTGGATGACCGTGGTCAAAATGTGCAAACTTTCAGTTATAAGATAAGTAAGCACTGAGGATATAACATACAACATGACTATAGTTAACACTGCTGCAAAGTATGTTTGAAAACTGTTAAAGGAGTGAATTCTGAGTTCTCATCACAGGGGAGAACACACCTTTTTTCTTCTTTCCTCCTCCCTTCCTTTCTTTCTTTTTTTTTTTTTTTGCAACCAAATGACATGATGAATGTTAAGTAAACTTATTTTGGTTACTGTTTAACAAGGTAAACAAGTCATTATGCTGTACCCCTTGAATTTATACAATGCCATATGATTATATCTCAGTAAAACTGGAAAAAAAAATCCAGCCCAGAAAAATTTTATTTATACAAATTCTAACAAATATGAACACTATATTTAAATAACTACAATGGTAAGAAAGTATTTCCCTTAGTTAGTATTGATTCTCTTATATCTCATATTTATCTTCATTTTTCTATTCAGAAGCACAAATTAGAGAAGTCTGAGTCATCCATGAATCTTTTTTTTTTTTTAAGATTTTATTTATTTATTTGACAGAGAGAGACACAGCAAGAGAGGGAACGCAAGCAGGGGGAGTGGGAGAGGGAGAAGCAGGCTTCCCGCGGAGCAGGGAGCCCGATGTGGGGCTCTAGCCCAGGACCCTGGGATCATGACCTGAGCCAAAGGCAGACGCTTAATGACTGAGCCACCCAGGCACCCCCCCATCTGTGAATTCTTACATCCCATATCCAACTTTTCTATAATAGTATCTCCTAGGTCTGTTTTCCTATTTCCCTAGCAACTGCCTTGGCTCGGTTTCACTGTCTCAAGTGCATTTTGAAGACATTATTTCAAAAAAAAAAAAGGACATTATTTCAACAACATCCTTTTTGGATTTACACTAACCTCTACCACATCAATTTATTTTCTAAAACACAAATAATATTTTACATGTTTTCTCCTTGATAACTTTCAATAATTTCTCCTTTTCTCTATGAAAAAAAAAGTCCTTATCAAAATATAATACCCGTTAAATCTCATGACCTTCCTAGCCTCACTGTGAACGATTTACAGAATGAAACTCTAATCATAACCCTTCACACTCATTGGAGATGCCTCACCTGCAATAATTTAGATTCCCTTTTCCTATCTTCTCCAATTGTGAAGGTCTATTTTCCTTTGAATCTAAATTCATATGCCATGTTATTTTTGGATAATTTTCTGATACATTACAGTGTATAGTTTCTTCCTTTTTCTCTATATATGTCTGTCTGTATAGTTGCCATACTGAGGCTAATTATTTATTTGCAAGACTCTGACTTCATTAAAACTTCATTTCTGCAGTTCAAGTACCTGATAAAAATGCCTGTCAGTTTCCCCTAATATATATGGGGAAAATTATTTTTATTACGATAATTTTCATTAGATAATTGGGTAATTTCTCAGAACTTTTTATTTCTTCATAGATTTTAAGAATGACCATATCAATATTTAAAAATAATTTTTAGTGACCATGGTTATGCCTTGATCATTCAAAAAGCAGGTGTTTACACACATTTTAGTAGTTGCTCTTGAGTTGTAGAATAGGTGAACAGCAATGGCCCAGAGGTTTGAAAAATGCATATGAGGAGTTAAAACTGCTTTTATAGTAAAGCTTGTAAAAGCAAGAAGCACTTCTGGGGAAGTCTTTTCAGTTAACTTCATTGCTAGGAGATTGAGGAGAGAGATTTATAATGATAGGTTGATGTTTTCAAACAACCAACAGGCACAGGAGACAAAATTATGACAAATAGCTTGTTTCCAGTGGGAATGGGGGGAGGGAGTATAGGAGATCGGGTGTATGAGCTGGAGGATAAATGTCTTAGTCGCACCAAACAAGAGAATACAGCTAGTGTAAATAGCATGACCTGGGTAATAGTACACAGAACAAGTGAAGGAGAGGATGATAAATTTAGAGATAGCCACTGAGGATCATAGTGTGAGCCCATCCAGTGTAAAATTCTTCCTATGGCGATAACCAATATTTAATGTTCCAAAAGAAGATGAAAGCTCACAGACTGTGCCTAGGTGACTTTTTCAATGTTATTTATCAGGTGAGAAATTTCTGTATCAGTCCCATATGTAATCATTGAACATTTTGAATCATGCAGTTTGAATACTCTTAGAATATTTTTTGCTGGCAGATCCGCAAATCCTATTGATAGACACAAAGGTAGTCAGGCTTTTAATATAATCTCTGTACATTGTTTGTTTTAATGATTTCATTTACCATTAAAACATGGTTATCCACTTCAAACGGGACATATACAGAAGGTGAATAGCATTTTGGCAACAAGCTGGGGTCACAATACATTTAAACATGTGTTAAACAGTAGTGTATTAGCATTCATATAGCCAACAAAATACCAGCCTGCTTCAGAATGTTCAAATTTACTCTTAACTTATGTTTCTGTACTTATAATTTTTAAACCTCTGAAATTCTTAGAAAAATTCAATTGTTATATTATACACTCCTACTCAAATAGAAAAAGTAGATTTTATCAAGTTATTGTCAGAGAAAATGGAGTGAAAAAATAGAACATATTTATCAAGTATTATGCTGCTACTGATTCAGGCCCTGCTCTTGAGAACATCAGGAAGGAATGATAAAGAGCAACACAAGGATCCTGTGTGCCAGGAAGATGAACCAGTGAGAAAGAAAAGCCAAGTTAAAAATTAAAGATATAAAACAAGTAGCTCTTTCATTTAAAGAGTGTTTTCCACCATAATCTTCCTTATTATGCAAGCAGTGGCAGAGAACTGTTAACTAAGGTATGCAATGTACTTGTAAGTACAATTATCACAATTCAGTCTCATCCTAAGAAATGCTCCCGATGTCATTACACAATATCTAGGTTCAATAACTATGGGGTTTGTAGATGTTAAAATGCATTTTGTACAAGATATTCATTTTTTTTTTTATGAGGTTCCTGGAGGAATGTTAGCTTCAAGGTTTGCAGTCACATATATGGAAAAGGATCACTTTTACATTTCAGAAGTTCTGTTCACTACCTCATAGCTACTAAAGAACAACTAGTAGGGTAGCTGTAGGAAAGCTACCATCCACCTATAATGATGAGATATACACTGATAGTCAGTTGTATGCTATATACTCTTGGGATAATAAAAAAAATAAGTCAGGGTAGTTCTTATATTTTAAGACTATTTTGTTTGAGGACCAGATAACCAATCGAGAGAATTAATAGGAACTAGAACTGGAAGGGATCTCTTTTTAATTAAGAAAAAAATCAGGTATAGAAAAATAATAAAGCTAATGATTGTGCCAAGATTAGAACTTAAATCTCTTGTCAACTGAGCAACTTTTGAAAACTGTACTACATTGTCTATAACTCAGGAAAGAATATATAATTTCTGATTCACCTGCATTGTCTTTTTGCCTCTTTCTTGCCCCTAATATATTTGTATAGTGCAGTGTGGATTGAATACAAAAGAAGTTAGAGATTTGAAATCAGGCATGTTTTGGGGTTTCATCCTAACTTTGCCACATTTTAGATATAAGATATGTGGGGAGTCATTTTTCCTTCAGTAGATATATTAGTTTGCTATTGCTGCATATCTAAATCACCACAGATTTTACAGCTTAAAGCAACACAGTTCTATAGGATAGAAGTCTGGGCAGGCTCAACTGTTTTTTCTCCTTAGGGTCTCAAAGATGGAAATCAGGTACTGATCAAACTGGGCTCTTATCTAGAGGCCCTAGGGAGAAATTGGTTTCTAAACTCATTCAGGTTGTTGACAGAAGTCAGTTCCTTACACTGTAGGTCCAACATCTCCATTTCCTTGCTGTGTGTCAGCCATGCCCATTCTTTAAAGGTAAACTACATGCCTTCGAAAGTAGTCCCCTCCATCATCAATGCCAGCAAGGAGAGGTCAAGTCTTTTTCACAGTCTGAATCTCTTTGACTTCCCATTTTACTCATCAGCTGGAGAAAACTTCATGTTCTTAAAGTGTTCATGTAATAAAAACTAGGTCCATCCAGATAATCTCCCTTTCTCCATATAATTTAACCAATCATGGAACTGATATCTCATCAAAATCATAGGTTTCACTCACATTCAAAGTAGAAGAGATTATTCTAAGACTTTTTTAGGGAGTCATTCCTAAAATTATGCCTATCACAAGATCCTATGTTTTTATCTGCAAAAATTGAGTTTATGTCTACCATATGTGGTTGTTGGCAGTAGTAAAAGAGATAATATTTAAAATCCTGATACAACATAAGTAATGAAATTACTATTTTAGTAAATATTTGACTCTCAAGGAAGCCTATTTCATTTATAAACAAGAGCATATGTTAGAACATTCTTTCTATATTAACCTAAAATCATTGCCTATAATTTACCTCTACTTTTGAAGTCAAAGGGATTTCCATTCATATTCATTCATTGTGTGGCACTGAATCAGCATTGATAGCAATCTGATTCCATCCCAGGCATTCTATTTAGTGAACAAAAACAGTATCTCCCTGCCTTCTTTAAGATTACATTCTAGAAGGAAGTTATACATTAATTAATGAATCACACAAATATATGTAAAATTAAAATAATGAAAAAATACCATTAAGGGAAGATTAATTAATGCTACGAAAGCATCTATTAGAGTAATTCTTAGATGTCAGGAGAGGGCCTTTCCTGAAGAAGTAACTTAAAATGACACCTGGTAGAAGGTGAACAGGAGATAAATGGGCTTTTCAGAAATAAGCATAGGTCGATAAGAGACAGAAATAAGATCAAAATAGCTGGAGGACATAAAATCAGAGGAAAGATGCAGATTAGATTGCAAAAGTATTCAGAAACATTGTAGGACTTGTGATAGATAGAATAACTGAAAGCTATTAATGTTTTTTGAGTATGGAGGTAAATAGATATTGGCTGTGAAAATTGCTCTAATTACTATGCAGATAAAGATACATAAGCTCCAAAGTAATTTAAAAGACCAAGTCTATATAAAAGAGTATCAGACAAGGTAGGTGATAGTAGAGACGGAAAGACATGGTTTGTTTTGAGTTCTCTAGGTTATCAACCAACATAACTTTGCTGTGAATTGGATATGGTAAGGGGGTTGAGGAGGGTATTAGGAATGTTTTTAAGATTCCTGGTTAGCAAAATGGATGATTTCTGTGCCTTTCACTGTTTTGAGTTCAAAACTCAACACTTCTTAAGTTGCTGATACTGAGGTGTCTTTGCAACATCCAAAAGGATAAACCAGTCAGGCTCTTTACCAGGGTCTGGCATTCAGAAAAGACGCAAGGACTTGAGACAGCAACATGTAAATAATTGCACATAGATGGAAACTGTGGATGGATATAGAATGAATGGAGAAATGGGCATAGGGTTATGCCTAAAGGAACTTTAGGAGTTAATAACTGGGAAGAGGTGACTGAGCCTGCAAAGGAGCAGATAGATCCAAAAAGTGGCAGAGTGGAATGGAGGTAAGAATGAGGTAAAACAAAACAAAACAAAACAATCCAGAAAGAGGGAATGATCAAATGATGAAGTAAGATGAAAATTTAAAAATACTCAGAACTTTTTCAGAAGGAGGTAATTGGTAAAATTTGGGAGAACTGATTAATGAGAGAAATGGTGGCTGAAGCCAAACATTGCTGATAATCACCAGAAACTAAGAGAGAGTCATGGAACAGATTCTTCTCTAGAACTTCCAGAAAGCATAGCCATCCTGAAACCACGTTTTCAGATTTCTAGCCACAAGAACTATAATAGAACAAATTTCAGTTATTTCAAATCACCCAGTTTGTGGTACTGTTATAGCAGCCCTAGGACACTGACATAGAAGATTTAAGATAGAGTAGACCTGGAGAGATAAATGAAAAGATTTTTGTTTCTTGCTTGTTTACATTATTTGAAACGAGAGAGACACAAAGGTATTTTATACCAGTGCTTAGAGTTCAGCTGATTATATTATATCCCTTCTAAATCTAAAGAACCTCTCATATAATATTTTCCAGTACTCACATTATCTTGACTTTTAAACTCCGGATGCACTTGACTCTGTCACTGAGACTCTTTCTTTGACAACCAATATTCTTCCCCTTGAAACATCTTCCTTTATTAATAAAGCCTCTATAAAGAAGCCATATTATTTTATGTCTAAGTCTGTCTGTTCAGGCTGTCATAACAAAATACCATAGATCCAGTGGCTTAAACAACAGAAATTTATTTTCCCACATTTCTGGAGGTTGTAAGTGTGAAATCAAGATGCCAGCAATGGTAGGGTTCTGGTGAAAGCTCTCTTCCAGGCTTGTAGATGGTCACCATCTTACTGTGTCCTTACATGGCAGAGAGAGAGAGAGATCAAGCTTTCTGGTGCCTCTTACAAGGGACCAAGTTCCTCATAAGGGTGGGGCCCTGATCACCCCATCTAAACCTAATTATGAAATCTGTAGAAACAATGCAGTCTATATCATTCTATTATGCCATGAATATACAGTCCAACTTCAACTCCTAATTCTATTTCATGTGTGCTTCTAATATAAAATATAGATATCTTACAGATATCTTATATTAGACCTTAGATGTCTTATATCTATCTATATGCAATATATTATAATATATAATGTATAAATATAAATAATATAATACATATTTAATATACATAAAAATAAATATGTGATATTTAAAATAAATAAATATTTATTTATTTATGGAGTATCTGTATACGGTTAGGTTTGGATCTAAGTGCAGAACTGTTCATTTATTTATGTTAAGTTGAATTACCCTGGTCTGTTTTCTCATCCAGAAAGTCTTTTGATTTTCAAAAAATTTTTAAAGTTTATTTATTGATTTAAGCAATCTCTGCACCCAACATTGGGCTCGAACTCACAAACCCAAGATCAAGAGTCACAAACTCTTCTGACTGAGCCAGCCAGGCACTCCAAGAGTCTTTTAAATTTTACTTATTTTTCCCTGAACACTATCAGTCTTTCCAGTTTGGGGCCTTTCATTTAAAATACATGAATCAAAAATTGAAAGAACTAAAATTTTTTAAAAGGCATATACAGCTGGAGATTTTAAAGCCCCTCTTTCAAATTGAAAGAAAAATAGATGATAAAAGCAGTAACAGTAGAGTGGATTTGAATAATCAACCAAACCATTCCAACTGAAATTATATAGAGCATTATATCCAACAACATTATAATATACATTCCCTCCAAGTGAGCATACAACATCCACAAAGGTAGACATTGAGCTTGAAGATATAGCAATAAGAACTACGCAACTATGGTAAGTGGAGAAAAGCTATGAGTACAGAAGGGGAAAAAGGTAAAAAAGAGAACAGAGTTTGGGAGACCCATGGGAAGATATCAAGTGTCTCAGACATGTGCCCTCATATTACGAGTGCTAGAATAAAGCAGAAAACAGAAACAAACTGTTGAATAAATAATGCCAATAATTTTTCCAAATTTGATTAAAGTTAGGCAAAAATGATTCTATGAGCTCATCAAACCCCTAACCGAAGAATAAACAAAAGGAATATCACACCAAAGAAGAGCATAATGGAATTGCTGAGTACTAGTGATAAGAAAATATTTGAAAGAATATCAATAAGAAAGACACTACAAAGAATACGTGGAGTGGGATGGCAGAATAGGAAACCCCAGACTCTCCATCCTCCCATGGATACACTGATTTAATATCAACACATGGATCAATGCTGTGAGAAATCCAGAAACTGGATTTCTGGAAAAGGCTCCTCTACCCTGGGTGAGTGAAAATCCAGTCACATCAAAACTGGTAGGAAAAGATAAGACATTCTCTTGCTATAACACCCAATCTCAGCACATTGCCACACATATAATCAGGAGGGAAACCCCCAGCTCCCAGTTTCTTTCTGAAGAGTGAAGGAGTTGGACCACACATCTAGTGCCCTGACGTTTCTGGCTCTTACACAAGGGATGGTGATCTATATCTCCTGTCCTGGATTGCTGATGGGGTCTGTCCTACACTAGTCTCCTGGGGGCTACAGGAAAAAAAAAAAAAAAAAAAAAAGCCATAACTTGCACTAGTGTTTAGGCACTTCCACACCTCCCCCTGCCCCAGCCCAGTGCAGAGCAAGTGTGCAATAAGTCCCTGCTCTTGGCTTTTCCCTAGGAGAGAAAGAGTTGGACTATACCTCCAATGCCCTAACACTTTTGAGGGCTGCCTAAAGGACCAGCTTCTGTTCCGTCTTGGAGTGGTGATGGGAACCGGCATACTTAAGTCACCTATGTACCAGTGAAAACAAAGACGGTAGTCTGACCTAGCATGAAACTAGTCACCATAATCCCTCCTTCTCATTTAATGTAAAGCAAACAAGTGAAAAAAATTCCAAATCTCAGTAGTGACCATCCCTCTTTCATTTCAGATATTAGTAATTTGACTGAGGATTCTATTTTTTTTTCTTGTTTAGCCTGGCTAAAGTTTTATCAATTTTACGATATTTTCAAAGGACAAGCTTTTGGTTTCATTGGTTTCTCTGTTGTTTGCCTGTTGTAAGTTTCAATGACATTTGATTCATCTTTTAATATATCTCTTTTTTACTTGAATCAGATTCATCTTAATCTTCTTTCTCTAGTTCCTTAAAGTGGAAGCTTAGATTTTACATCTTTCTTTTCTAGTGTATGTACTCAATGCTATAAATTTCCCTCAAAGTACTACTTTCAGTGCATGACAAATTTTAGTAGGATGCATTTTCATTTGGTTCAATGAATTTTTGAAATTCTCTTGAGACTTATTTGAACCATATATTATTTAGAAATGTGTTGTTTAATGTCCAAATATTTAAAAAATCTCCAGCTATATTTCTGTTATTAACTTCTAGTTTAATTCATTGTAATCTGAGATTATACTTGGTATGATTTCTATTCTTTTTAAATTTGTGAGGGTATATGTAATGACCCAGAAATTTGTAAATGCTGGTGAATGCTCCATGTGAGTTAGAGAAAATTTTACATTGTGCTGTTTTGGGGTGAAATATTCTATAAATGTCAACTAAATCCAGTTCATTGATGTTACTGTTCTATTTTTGGTTATAGTCTAACTGATTTTCTGCCTGTTGGATCTGTAAATTACTGACAGATGTGTTGAAGTCTCCAACTATAATAATGGGTTCATCTATTTCTCCTCTAGTTCTCTTAGTTTTAGCCTTACATTTTAATGTTTTATTGTTAAGTGCATACAAATTCAGGACTTTGGTGTCTTAACCATAGTTATTATAAAATTTCTGTTCAATAGATCCAGTACCTAAAGTAATCTCTGAGTCTGATTCTAGTGATTGTTATGACTCTTTTAACATTTTGCAATGCTTTCCTTTTTTAAATTCAATTTAGTTAAAATATAGTGTAATATTAGTTTCAGGGGCAGAATTCAGTGATTCATCACTTACATATAACACCCAGTGGTCATTATATCAAGTGCCCTCCTTAATGCCCATCACCCAATTACCCCATTCCCCCCCACCTCCCCTACCGCAACCCTCAGTTTATTTCCTACAGTTAAGTCTCTTATGGTTTGCCTCCTTCTCTGTTTTTATATTATTTTATTTTTCCTTCCTTTCCCTATGTTTCATGTTTGTTTCTTAAATTCCACATATGAGTGAAATCATATAGTATCCTTTTTACTGACGATTGTCTTTATTTTGAAGTTCGCTTTAGCCAAAATTAATATATCCACTCCAGCTTTCCTTTGGTGTTAACACAGCATATCTTTCTCCAGTTCTTTACATTAGTATACCTGTGTCTTTATATTTATAATGGGTTTCTTATAAACAACATGCAGTTGGAGCTTGGATGGTCATTCGTTTGTTTTTAATCCACACTGACAGTCTATGTCTTTTAATTGGTAAATTTAGACCATTCACATTTGAAGTCAGTAGTAATCTAAGTGGAATAATACAGAATTTGGAGTTTTTAAAAAATTATTATGGTTTTCTTTATTTTTAATAAACTTCCTTCATTCCTTTATTTTTTGCCTTCTATGAATCTAGTAGAGCATTTTATATAATTCCATTTTATCTCCTCTTTGAGCATATTATGCTTTTAAAAAAATAGTGGTTTCCCTAGAGCTTACAAATACATTTATAATAATCTAAGTCCACTTTCAAATAACATTATACTGTTTCAAGTTATTTGATGGACCTCAAAACAGAGTATTCCTAATTCTTCCCTCCCATCACTTATAATATTGATGTCATTCATTTCACTTATCCATAATGTACATAATACGCTTTTGTACTATTATTTTGAACACTTATCTATTAGGTTAGTTAGGAAACAGAAAAGATTTTGTTGTAACTCCATTTATTTATTCTCCAACGCTTTTCCTTCTTGATGTAGATCTGAGTTTTTGACCTATATCATTTTTTAAAATTTAATTTTATTATGTAATGTTAATCATCATACATTACATCATTAGTTTTTGATGTAGTGCTCCATGATTCATTGTTTGCGTATAACACCCAGTGCTCCATTCAATACGTGCCCTCTTTAATACCCATCACTGGGCTAACCCATCCCCCCACCCCCCTCCCCTCTAGAACCCTCAGTTTGTTTCTCAGAGTCCATAGTCTCTCATGGTTCATCTCCCCCTCTGATTTCCCCTCCTTCATTTTTCCCTTCCTACTTTTTTTTTTTCTTTAACATATAATGTATTATTTGCTTCAGAGGTACAGGTCTGTGATTCAACAGTGAATTTTTGCCTCTGAGGAATTTAATATTGCTTGCAAAGTAGGTCTACTGGTGACAAATTCCCTTTTTCTGTTGTTTATAAAGCTTTATTTCTTCTTAACTCTTGACAGATAATTTTGCCGGACACTGAATCCTAGCTTGATATTTTTCTTTCAACACTTTAAGTATTCTACTCCACACTCTTTTCGCTTGCATGATTTCTGATGAGACATCAATGTAATTCTTAATCCCTGTTCCTCTATTGGTAAGGTAGTGCTTTATTCCTCCTCTGCCTTTTTAAAATGAAGTGTATCTTTTCAAAGAATTTATCTTTGTCTTTGGTTTCCTATATAGGCCTCTGCACCCATTAAGCTGTGGTCCTTTGTATTCACCAATTTCTGGTGTGGTTTTGGAGTGATGATTTCCCTGTGACTTCAATTTTCTGATGGATCTAAGAGAGTTTTTTTTCAGTTGTTGTTTTATTTGTGGTGGTGGTGGTAATGTTTTGAAAATAGCAGTGATGACTTCCAAGCTCATTATATGTCAGAGAAGATATAAAAATTCCTGATGTTGCTTAACATTTCTAGACCTTCTGTTAAACTTTTTCTTATTTCTATATGTCTGCTATAATTGTCCATCTACCCACTTATCTCATTCTCCATTTCCACTAGATCTTCTAACATACTTATTCTAAATTTTAGTATTCTAAAATTAAATATTAATATTAACCATGCTGTTTAGTAATTCCAACATCTAAGGTCATTTCTGAGTCTGGTTCTGTTGATTACTTTGCTTTCTGACAATTTTTTTTTAAATTGATCTTTTTGTGTCTCCTTGTTTTGTTTAAATTGAATAACAGACATTGGTATGGAATGGTAGAGACCAAGTTGAACACTACTTATGATTGGATATGGGCATACCTCCTCTTTCATCAGGACATTAGTATGAGCAGTTGAGTGAATCTAGTCAAAAGTTTGCTTTTGTTCTTGTGCCACAAGCTTCACATTTGTCTAGCATTGGGCTTCCATTGCCTTGTGCCTCATTTAGGGGTTGGTGGTCTGGAGGATTTTTCTCAGTGTCACTGTACCATCATCAGCTTTGGCTATTTCCACATGTCTACACCACAGGAGACTTTCTATGTACTCCTTTCCCTCCTCCAGTGTACACTGTTGTGGGTTTTTACTTGCTACTATGTTTGTGGTGGGGATGGAAGTTTTGTATTCTGGTCTAACCTCAGACTTAGACAAAGCCTATATGCCTAGTTCCAGGAATGTGCTATTATTAAATAAAAAAATGTGTTTATTTAAAAAAAAGTGTGTTTCTCTGCTAGTATCAATCAACCCACAAGCCATTAAAATCACATGGGAAATTTTTAATACTGACACTTACAACCTTAGAGATTCTGATGTAAATAATTGGAGCATGACTCCTGGCATTTATATGTCTTGAATCCTTCCTGGGTATTGGATTATTGTAGTAGTATTGTTGAAAGCAAAGAAACAGACATCTTTCTAATACCCAGCCCTATAAATCTTATCTCCCAAATCAGCCTCAAATGCTGATATTTATTTCCTCTGTTCTACAAGACCACTGCTGTCCATATGACACTTATCTTCCTATGCTTTAGTTTAGAAACTATCCCTTGGTAGAAAGTTGGCTTGAATATGAAGATCATCTTGTGTGTTTCCCATCTGTCATGCATCATAGCCCTGAACAGTCTGTAGTTCAAATGAAAAGAGTTGCTTTACATATTTTGCAAACTTTCTATGTGTTTACAGCAGAAAGGTAGGTCCAATATCTGTTTCTCAGTTGGAAGCAAGAGTTCTTATTACTGATTACAGGTCAAATATAAAATCTATCAAAATGAGATTTTCCCATATGGGAGGACAAGTTCTCATGATCTTACCCACTATCCAATGGCAAAATTCTCTTTTTAGATTTATAATGGATTTATCCATTCACATGACAAATTTGGAGCTAAACTGGCACTATTGCTATTGAAAAGGCAAACAAAAATATTTTTCAAGAAGTGCAGAAATGCTATAACTTTTAATGAACTCTTCTGAGAGTGAGAAATTTGTTTGAGTTGACTCAGGTTAATAAAGTGATATGAAGATATGAAAATATTCTGAAGACCCCATATTTTCAATCTTAGAATGTTGGTGACTTTATCAGAATTTATTGACATGTTCAAAAACCAGTTATTGATATTGTCTACTGTGTGCTAGGGATGTTTCTAGGTTGTGAACCAAAACATCTCTCTGGTAGCGCCTGGGTGGCTCAATCAGTTAAATATCTGCCTTGGGCTCAGGTCATGATCCCAGGGTCCTGGGATAGAGCCCTGCATTAGGCTTCCTGTTCCAAGGGGATTCTGCTTCTCCCTCTCCCTCTGCCTGCCGCTTCCCCTGCTTGTGCTCTCTTTCTCTCTGTCAAATAAATAAATAAAATCTTAAAAACAAAATGAAACAAAACAAAACCATCTCTCTGTTCTCAAGGAGCTTAAATTACAATGTTTGGAGATAGAAAATACCGAAATATATAGGCTAACAATATTCAGATTATGGTAAGCACTGTGAAGGAAATAAAAGATTATATAATAGATATTAAGTTCATTTACAGATAGGTTAATTCTATATGAAGGACCTTCAGAGAAGGTGATATTTGATCTGATATCTAAAGAAGTCAATCATGTGAAAGCAAATGGAAAAGCATTCCAGGCAGACAAGAAAGAAAAGATAAAGTGTTTTCTGTATAAAGAATGATTTTGAGATGTGTTTCAGGACACAAACCAGCAAAACATGAAGTTTAATGTAGATGGAAATAGGAAATGCAGATATTTATTTATTTTTCTTTTTCAAAGATTTATTTATTTATTTGAGAGAAATAGAGTATGCACATGAGTGGGGGGAGGGGCAAAAGGAGAGGGAGGGAATCTCAAGCAGATTTCCTGCTGAGCCCAGAGCCCAACACAGGGCTTGATCTCATGACCCTGAGATTATGACCTGAGCCAAAATCATGAGTTGGACACTTAACCTTTTGAGCCACCCAGGTGCCCCAGAAATGCAGATATTTAAAAACCAATTAGTGTCCAAATTATATGGATCTTTAGACCATCTTATGGAATTATCTATTATTATAATCATAATGGAAAAATTATTAAGGGTGTCAAGTGCAGGAGTAATTTATTATTATATATATTTTAAAATTATGTTCATTTTGATATCCTGAAAAAGGAGGATGAGGATATAGAAGCACAGATACCAGTTAGGATTCTAGATTTGAAGGTTCAATGAAATATAATGGTAGCTTAGACTGATGTGGTTGTAGTACAGGAAGTAAGTGGACTAAGTGAGAAATATTTTGATGTGCAAACTAATAGGACTTTGTAATGGACTGGATGTGAGCATGAGAGAAATATTTGTATCATATATGGCACCCGGTTTTGTGTCTGGAGTTTGTGATGGAGGCTTTTACTAAGGTGGGATATAAGTGAGGCAGAATTACAAACAAACAAACAAATAAGATATATATATAACAGATGGTTTGAGATTCTCATTAAGTAGTCAATTAAAGATATTAAGTAAGAGGCTATCATGTATCACCAGAAAATAATTTGGTTTTGTTCCTCCGTTAAATTATTTATTTTAATCTTACTTTTATTATCATACCACATTTAGTAAACTGCCTAGCTCTTGTATTCCAGTCTTTGAATGCTCATGAAAATACATGACATCAGTGTGGCAAAACCATAACATTTAATCAAATCTTTGTCATGCATACTTAGAATTTATTTACAAAGTAGGCACGTTAAGGAAATTTGGCTCTTTCTCTTTTGGGGGACACAATTATTTTCTTGTTAATTAACTGCATCTAGGGGAATAAGAAATTGGGATTGTCTCTCTTAGACCTTGGGATCTGTTTCACCCACCAGAATTGTTTGAGAGTCACTTTATAAAGTAGAGACATGAAGTGAATAGCTCATCAGTTTTTTATTTCCTTTTAACATACCAATATAGGCCATGTTTCTCTATGGTTTATTATTTATTCAGTAACCTTTAAAATATTTAAAGCAATAGAATTTTCCTTCCTTAACTGAAGGAATGTTAAATATGCTCAAAAGGTTCATGATTAGGTATAATTCCCATGCTTCTCAAGCTGTGTTTGCCATTTTTACTTATATTTTTCTGATACTAGATTTTTCTCATTGAGTCATGCTATTAGATCATATTTATAGTTTTACTTTATAATAAGATATCATGTTTGTATAAAATATATCTTTAAAGATTAAAATTGTGATTTTTTTCAATGACAAATTCTATTATACAATAAATATTTTAAAGTGGCTCTACTGTACTGAGAATGTTAACTTTCCTGTTTCAATAAAATCAACAGATGCATAACATTAAAAGCTATAAAACATAAAAATGATTTGAAAATGGTTAATTAATATTTAAATAATTAGTCTATCATCTTCAAGTTCCAGAAGTTTATATATGACGGAATACATAGGTGAGTTTACTTTCTTGGTAGAGGATTCAGACGGAAGTTACAAAAGGAGATAAAGTTTGGAAAAGGAGAAGAATTTACTATGAATAAATCAATTTAGAATATAGCTATCATTCAATAAGTGTCAATCAAAGCCAGATACTTAATTGGAGGCATAGAAATACCAAAGAGACCATATGTCATATTTTATTTTCAGCTTTAGATGACTGATTTCTTAGGAACTTAAAATTAAGATGACAGACTTTTTTTTTTTTTTTTTTGGTTTGTTTTTACCTTAAGTTTCTGCAGATTGAGTTACATCGTTTAGAAAATGCCACACCTAGGGACGCCTGGGTGGTTCAGTCACTTAAGCAGCTGCCTTCAGCTCGGATCATGATCCCAGGGTCCTGAGATTGAGTCCCACATCAGGCTCCTTGCTCAGCAGGGAGCCTGCTTCTCCCCTGCCTGCCACTCCCCTCCTTGTGCTTGCTCTCTCCCTCTCTCTCTTTCTCTGTGTCAAATAAATAAAAATCTTAAAAAAAAAGAAAAAAAAGAAAAAGAAAAAGAAAATGCCACACCTGGATAACAGTCCCAAATCTTCTATGAGCCTTTAGACCTCAGACAACTTATCTAAATTTGGCCTGTCTTCTCAACTATAAGCTGAAATAATGCCTAACACAGATTACTGAAATAGCATATGACAAGGGTTTTGGCCCACAGTAGGAACTCACAAACTCTCAGTCCCTTTCCTCCTGCTTTTCTCAACCTAGCAGTCAAGTCAGCTCAGGACAGGTAGATCAAAAGTCTGCTCAGCCTTCTGAACAACAGATGTGATTGTCAACAAAATCTGGAGGCTTTCCCTCCCTTCTCTTATTTATGTTCTATAGAGTTCTCTATAAAGGCTTGTTTGCTTGGCACGGTTTTGTTATCTTTGAAGGCAGGAACTGTTTCTTAGATGTCATTTGCATTATTATAGTATGTAGTCCAACATTCACTTAGTGAAGTTGAGCTGGTTTCATCTCTGAATTTTTTGTAATAGTGACACTTAAACTTCTTTGGAGTTTCCAGAAATTTCCTACTAGGAAAGCAGATAAAATTAAATCCTACTTTTGAAAACATGCATTCAGACTAAGTGTAATTATTTGTAATTATTTGTGTACATTTCCTGGTCTTTTATCTCCAATTAACATTTGTCACACAATGAACTTTCATTAGACAGTTGTCATCATTAGACAAGCTTTACTAAAAGCATCATTAATTCTGATTTCATTTATTTAATAAAACCCTGTGGTTAATTAATATCCCTGTGTACATTTCAGAAGACGCTCTAATACCATGTATTATTCTAATACCCATATTATATATAAAGAAAAATTGAATATTTCAAAAACTTTGAAAGATTGCCTGTTTTTTTTTTTTTTTTAAAGAGTTTATTTATTTATTTGACAGAGAGAGACACAGCGAGAGAGGGAACACAAGCAGGCGGAGTGGCAGAGGGAGAAGCAGGCTTCCCGCGGAGCGGGGAGCCCGATGCGGGGCTCGATCCCAGGACGCTGGGATCATGACCTGAGCCGAAGGCAGACGCTTAACGACTGAGCCACCCAGGCGCCCCTAAAGATTGCCTGTTTTAAAATGTGTAAATACTATCATTTTTATCTTAGTTGAATCACATTTTTAAGTTTTTTTAAAAAAAATCACTGTAAGAGGCTTAGTCAGTTAAGCATCCAACTCTTGATTTCAGCTCAGGTCATGATCTCAGGGTGTGGGTTCAAGCCTGTGTCAGGGCTCTGTGCTCAGCAGAGAGTCTGCTTGAGACTGTCTCTCTCTTCCCCTTTGCCTCTTCCCCCACTCGTACTCTCTCGAAATAAATAAATTTTAAAAAATCACTTTAAGTTTTTTGATGTTACTATAGCAGTCTCCCCTTATTCTTGGTGGGTATATTCCAAGACCCCCAGTAGATGCCTGAAACCCTGGCTAGCACTGAACTCTCTATATATGTTTTCTCCTATACATACATATTAACTATGATAAAGTTTAAAGTAAGAGATATAACTAATAATAAATCGGACAGCTATAACAATATAGTACAATAAAAGTTATGTAAATATGGTCTCATTCCCTCTCTCTGAAAATATCTTATTGTACTGTACTTACCCTTTTTGTGATGATGTGAGATGACAAAATGTCTGCATGATAAGATGAAGTGAGGTTCACTGAATAATGTGACGATTGTGGCATAGCATTAGGCTACTATTGACCTGACAATACATCAGATAATATGTTAGAGAAAAAGGGGATAATGGTAGAACAGATTGTGTAAGGACTTGAGAGCTAGGTTAAGGAGTTTTGATCTTATCCAACAAACAAACAAACAAACAAAAAGTCCATTGAAGTATTTTACACAGGGAGCTATAAGATCTGATTTTTACATAGGGCCATTCTATAAAAAAATTATTGCAAAAGGCCAAGAATGGAAGCAAGGAAATTGACTGAGAAGATCACTTTAGTAGTCTAAGAGAGATTCAGTAATCCAGGAGAGGAGAATTGGGGGAAACTGTGGAGAATTGTAGGGAATTGTGAAACTCCCTTGAGTGACAGAAACATCCTATACCTAACAGGTGTATGTTTGACAATATAGTTATATACTTTATAAGTAAATAAATATAAAATATTAATATAACATGTTCTAATTACATATATAAATATAATAATATATTTATTTATATAAGTATAATGCAAGAAAACAATATAAAACCAGAAACTCATGCCTTTATCCTATATCTATTCAAGCAGAAAATAAAAATGATGAGGAAGAGGAATTGATGTGAGTGAATTTTTTTAATATTCCAGGGTACTATCTTCTAAAAATAGCTATTGGAAAAGATATAGGGTGGTTCTTAGGATACTGGGGACTCATGTTTCATATATCTCAAATTACTGAAGAACAATAAACAAGTACAGCAAGATTTTTGTCTCAAAAGACTCATCCTGACTCAATGGCTTTTTGGTCAGAGGAGTTTCAGGTGCTTTTAGACACAAACTACTGTGATTACTCTGGAGTCTGTGTCACCTTTAGCTCAGTTCCATATTTGAACTGATGTATGTTGGGTCAGGAGGGTCGAACAGGTTTAGTAGGTTGAATAGGCTTAGTAGATCCAGGGAAATGGAATTGAGAAGTTATTTTTGTTTTAATTGGACAAATAAGTGTAATGTTCCTAATTCTAAACACGTTCCTATAGAGACTCTAATGCATGGTTTGATGAGATTTTTTTCCCCTATCTCTTTCCAGAATGCTTCATACATGCAAAAAAATCCCCCTTTTGGTCATGGGGTAGAGAACATCCACACGTCTACTTAATTTATCCTTTGTAAAGATTAGATGGGCATCATGGAACTGAAGTTAAAGGTTTCTAAGTGATCAGAATCAACACATGTTTTCTTTTAGACCCGAGATTAATATTATATTCATATAACTCCTTAGACAAAATTTAAAAGAATATCTTAGGGAGAAAAACGTTATCTTTCCTCCACTCTTCCTCCTTAGAGAGGGCAAAAAAGTAAAAGAACTCTTGTGAGTTGACTAAATAAAGGTGTAACTACCTTCACATTCTCAGAGCCAAGATTCACCTTAAAAGCAAACATCAATACAATGTCAAAAACCTAATCGCCATTTCAAATACTGTACAAATGTTACAAATATATGTTGGCTTTGTTTTACTCCTCTTTGGGGTAGGTGAGTTTTTGTGAGTGTAAGCATTTTCCTGAATAGAAATTTTCTTTAGGAAATTTAAATCGTAAATGTTTAAAGGTACAAAGTGTCTTTCCATTACACCTCTAAAGGATAAGCAAGTCAAGTGATGACAAACAAGAGTTTGAGAGACAAAGGATGATTTATTTGCCAATAAAATGGCTGGAATCTGCTGGAAGGTGAATGTAAAAGTTTTCATCCAGGAATAGACAGAATTCTGGACAAGGACAGCAAATGAAGAGAGTGGAGGTTTTGAGAATGGGGAATCTTTTCTTTATGGTCCTCTGAAATTCTGGTGGTGGCAAACTCAAATGCATGCAGTGGTCAAGTAAGCAGCAAAAATAAGTGCAGCTGACAACTCAAGTAAAATGGAGAGTATGTGCCCCATTGCAAGGAAGCAGCCACTCCTCAGAGCCAGCCCATTGTTTCCAAAATGAAAAAATATGCTCAGTGTTTCCAGGTCTTCTAAGTTTTCATAAAAAGGAAAAATTAAGAGGACCATGACTTGTCCTAATTTTAAAATCTTATCTTTATAAATCCTACTACCCAAACAGAAATAGATTCAGCCTGTGGATCACACTTAGCAAGGTGCATAATAACTGAATGGTAGAAAGCAGTGGTTTAGGAAGTCAAACCCTTATCTTGAAGATAGAAGGAGAATTGGTTGACTGGGGATGTATTCTTCTGGACACAGAGTTCAGGTCAAAGTCTGACTATAACCTAAGGAGGAAGTGGCAGAGGTGAGGCATGAGTCCATCTCTTATGGGTCCTCTGCCTCCAGGGAGAAGTACTTGGCTCTCCTGTGTTTCAAGATGAAGAAATTATATCCTACCTTTCCTTAATCCTCACCTGCTGTTGTTTCCATTGAAATTACTGTGAGAGTAAGTTTAGGAAAGCTTGGGTTCTGTCAGGGTCTCAGGAGAATATAAGCAGCACAACGTCAAGGAGTCTAACCTGCTCTTTTTGCTTTCCCAGCAGCCAGACAAGCTGACTCAATGCAGGAGCTCAGTGAAGAGACCTGAGAAGAGTGCACTCACACTGTGCACGGGGGCGAGCACAGTCACACTTAATGAAGTGTGCCTTCATAAAGATGTTCCCCACATGAGGAGGTCTGTGTTTTTAGTCAGATAATGCTGGTAACTATTACAAAAAAGACTTAGAGAAAAAGACACTCAAGACAAGAAAAACAGGTGAAAGAATGTCTCAGAGAGAGAGGATAAGGAACTAAAATAGAGCAGTGAGATTAATTACTCATTAAAGCACCAGAGGGAAGGATCCTTTCAAAACACAGGCCACACATTTTTCTTCTCTATGCATTAGAGATATTGGGGTCAAGATTTCATATCACAAATGTTTCCAAAGATCTTTGCTTTCTAATAGATTATATTTCTATTTATTTATCTGATTAAAAACCAGCATTAACTAGTCTGGTAGTGCTCCGGTATCTTGATTTGAAAAGACCTTCAATGTTTCTTTAGATCTGGTTATATTATACATAATCACAGAACATTTCAGTTAAATAAAGACAGTGTGGGAAGGAACTATATTACGGATGGAAAATATTGACTTTCTGGAGATGCTGACAGTCATTTAAATACTAAGAGACTACTTCAGTCTCAAAAGTAAAGATATTGTCTCTCTTACAGGCAGCACATTTCATTTAGATAGTTGTGGGGTTATGTTGTTGTCTAGTTTCAATAGTTGAAGTAGGTTCAGATCCACTTGCCAAAAGGTACAGAATTGGTGTAAGTACTTCAGCTTCTCTTTCCTGCCCTTTCTAGCCAGTTAAGGAAAATCTGTTCTTCAAATGGCAATGTCTCATATACTGATTGCAAGCATTTCCATGCTTCCAAAGGTAGGAAATATGCTCCATGCCTGGGCTTTGGGCAGCTTCACTGGATTCTGCACCTATGTCATAAATCCACTATCTTAGTTGCATTCTGCTAAAATCAGAATCTGAGACCATGACTCATTTATTTGGTAGATGATCTCAGGAAGTAAGAATGAGGGAGTAGGGAGAGTGAGACCAGAGAAAGATTAAAAGTCAGCAGAAGAAGTTTTATTAAAGATACTTTAGTAGGCAATGGGGACACGACTGCAGGGAGTCTGCTTCTCCCTCTCCCTCTGCTCCTTTCCCAGCTTGTGCTCTCTCTCTCTCTCAAATAAATAAATAAAATCTTACAAAAAGAGAGAAGTGAATAATGTATAACCAGGATTAACTACATGAAAGGAAGGTGGTTGAGTTATTTATAAAGTGTCTTCTATCTCCCATTGTTTGAAGCATGCCTTGAAGGCTGTGCATGCATGGAGGCTAAGCTGGCTCCACGGTATAGGAAATGACTCTAGAGATGGAGCAGACATTCAGCAAGCACTTGTCTTGGGGAACTGTCATGATGACATGAGCTGAGAGCACTTAGAACTACTCACCTCAGGGGCACCTGGATGACTCAGTGGGTTGTGCGTCCCACTCTTGACTTCAGCTCTGGTCATAATCTTGGGATCCTAAGATAGAGCCCCACCTCAGGCTTCAGGCTGGGGCTGGGGCCTGCTTGATGAATCTCTCTCTCTCCCTCTCCCTCTGCTCCACCCGCCCTTTGGTCATGCGCTCCCACCCTTTCTCTCTCCCTCTGTCTTTAAAATAAAAAAAAGAAAGAACTACTCATTTCATATGCAGCTGAAATCAGAAGCTGGCCAAGAGGCATAACTGGGAACCAGAAGTGTTTGCTAAGTTTACCTCAGAAAATATATCAAAGCCTATTTTCTAGAAATACTCCTGTAGACCTGCTACACTCTATATGCATTTGGTCTTTACCATTCAGTTGACCTCAATCCTATAAGAAGACAGATGTGTAAATCTTACTTGGAGTCTGCTTTTCACACCTAACTCTTCTCTCAGTTTGTACCAAAATCTCTGTTTATGATGGGAGATTATTAGTATTATAATATTCTCACAGTGGGACAGAGGTTACAGGTATATTCTTCAAAATGGCTTTACCAGAAAGCCCTGTATTTTGGAAGTTCCTGAGCCTTCAGGACTAAATCTCCTAATCTGATTTACTCCTATCTTTGGGTACTCATACCTATTAGAACCTGGGAAGAAGGAAAATATTAAGAAACAAAACCACCAGTGCCTAACATTTTGAATTGTCCTATTATTATTATTTTGGGTACTCAATGGCCTTGAGCATCATTCTGATTAATCATTTGCTTGCATAATAAAGTATTTTTTAATGATAGTATATAAAATATATTTTAATAACATATCTATAGAATTTCTCTAGGCCCAATTTCTCTGTAAAATATCAAATGGACACATTTATGACATATAAATAGCATTGCCCTAGAAAACTAAATATAAGTGGATAATGACCTATAAATATCTGATAATTGATACACTTTTATTAGGCAGTATATCATCTCAACCATTATTTTTAGCATCTTATTTTGTAGAATATAAAATATTAACTGCCTCAAGATTGTTATACATTACATAAAGAATTACCAACGATAAGGTCACTTGGCTTAATTTGCCCTTGGTTTCCTTTTAGAAAGATTTATTGTGAGTTAATGAGTAAAAGAAAAGGTCTAAATTTTACATTTTAGGTCACTTTTGGATTTATTGCATATAACTATTTTACTTTGTAATATTAAATCCAATTACATTGCCTTTGAATTTAGAATTGGTGTTATGGTGTTATGGATTCACATATATACATGCTTTTAATTCAGAATGAGCTGGATATGCAGAGTTTTCTTTTTCAGCATATAAGCAGTAAAAACTTCTCTGAATGGTTTGCCACAGTATCAATAAGTCAATATCATAAAAGTGAGAATTTTATTTCCTATTTTAAAAAAAGTTTATTTTAATGGCATTATGGAAAGTAAATGAAAAGAGAAAACACTTAAAGCTCTATAATCACTAAGCAGTTACATGCATTAACACATAAAAAAGTTAAAATCAAATACAATTAAATCAAATTACTTTAAGTGTATAATGTTTTAATATATATATAATATATATAAGTATATATCATATATAGATAGATAGGTAGATAGATAGATAATGTATTTGAATGATTTTAATGTCCTAGGCACTTTTCTAGGCACTGAGATACCACAGTGAACAAAAGACAGAAAATATCCTGCCACTGAAAAGATTCAATTCTAGCAGGAAGAGATAAATTAATAATTAAGTGGTATAATGATTAGACAGTGGTAATTGCTATGGAGGAACAAAGGAAGGCAGACAGAGGAAAACAGTATTATTTTTATGTAATGTAGAAAGGTCTCTAAGAGGAACTCATGTTTGAGACCTGATGAAATAAAGGAGAAAACTATGCTCATGTCCGAGGGACATGATTCATACCCAGATAGAACAGTAAGTCAACTGGGAGAGTAAGGGAGAATATAGCAGGAAATGAAATCAGAGACGTAGCCAGGGTCCAGGCTGATACAGGATCTAGTAGGGCAAAGTGAGGAGTGTATGTTAACATCCAAAGCATCATGGGAAGCACTGGAGTATTTTGAGGTTGAGAGTGAAATGATCTTTTTTATATTTTTAAATGATCACTCTGGGAGCTGGATGAGGGATATATTTTAATATGTTTTAATGCAACAAGAGTGAAAGACGAAAACTAGTTAAGATATTATAGTCAAGGCAAGAAATGATGATGGCTTGGATGAAAGTCATTGTAATGCAGATTGTAAGAAATGGTTGAATTAAAATATATTTTGAAGATGCAGCCAATGGGACCTGCTGACGGACTTTAGGGTGAAGTATAAATAGTCAAAAATAACTCCATGATTTTGGCCTGAGAAACTGGTGAACAATGGTGCCATTCACTGAGATGGAAAACACTGGTGGTAGAGCAGGGTTGAAATAAACCCTTAAAACTGGGGAATCAGATGTCATATGGACTTCTAAGTGGAAATGTTTGAGTATATGAGTTGGGGGTTCAGGGGAGAAGCCAGAACTCATGAAACAAATTAGGTAATTTTCAATATATGTATGGTATTTAAACAAACAAAAACACAGATGAAATCACTTAATGAATATATCTAGAGAAAGGAGAGCAAAAATGAAGTTCTGAACAGTTGAAGGATCCACTAAAGGAAACAAGACATTAGTGATTGTGGAAACATGGAGCCCAAGATTAGAAAGTGTTTAAGTAGAAGGGATGGGTAAAATGCTACTGATAATATAACTAGCATGAGGAAAAATAATTTGCCTTTGAATTTGGCAGTGTGGGGCTAATTGGCGACCTCCAACAAGAAGAGTTTAATTTTAGTCTTGGGATTAAAAGCATGATTTGGAAAAGGGTTTGAAAAAGAATGAGAAGTGAGGAAATGGACACTCAATATAGACAATGGATTTTGATAATACTGTTTCAAAGAGAGAGAAACAGAAGTGTAAAGGAGAAAAATTAAAAATGAGATGAGAAAGAGGTAAATACTATTTACATGCTGGTAGTAGTGACATAGTATGGAGGGAAGAATTTATATTACAGAGAATAATTCCAGGATGAATATCCTTTGTGATAAAGTGATAAAGGACAGAATCAATTTACCAGTGGAAGGGTTAACCATGGACAGGAAGAGAGAAAAATGGAAAAAACACAGTATATGAGTGCAAATTCACATAGAATGGCAGTTGTTAGAGAAAAGATAAATTCTTTTCTGATCACTTTTATTTTCTCAGGAATATGAGACAAAGTTAGAAGTTGAGATTTAAGTAGAGGAAGGACTTATGGGGATTTAAAAAGAGAAGAAAGAGCTAGGAATAATAGGCTAGGATATCGGGAAGTTGAATTGATTAGAGAGAAGTCACATTGTCATGCAGCACCAAGGGCTTCCTTAAGGTCTGTATTCAAGAAGTCAAGGTAAGAATATCAAGTGTGTGTATGTGTGTGTGTGTACATGTGTTTTTTCTCCTGGTCTACACAATCCATATAAGAGAAAAATATATGGAAAGTTGAAATTAATATCAGAGTTGAGTTTTTTTAAGGTGAGTATTATGGAATGGGAGAGGGGTAAGATAATGGAAGCAAATGAAGCAGTGATTATAATTGTGAGCCACAGTATTTAGGCTGGGACAGGAGGAGATAAGGATTTGGTGGGGGAAGAGGCAAAAATGGTGGTCTGGAAGTGGTATTAATGAACAAGAATTCTTGAAAGACTGTGTGTTTCCTTCTACTTCTTCAGGTGAGCTATGCCAACCTTTTACCCACTGCTTTGCTTCTTTCCTCCTATGACTTCTGTCCTCTTTTTGTACTACTTTGCCCTGTGCTAGAGACCATATTGGTCTGTTTATTTCCCCTAAGTTCCACTAACACACAATCACTTTATAGTACACTTTCATTAGAGGTTTGAAGTAATAATTCAAAGCAATTAGAAAAAACAGTTGAATTTTACATATTGTTCCCCTAAAAATGTGTTGGCTGTTTCTAACAAACAGAACTATCTGGCCCTAAGGTTCTGGTTTATCAAAATCTTGTCAAACATCTTTCCCTGATGATGATCCCTATCTCCACCTCCATTTCTTTCTAGGAAAACCAGTGAAAGGGAAAAGGCCCATCAGTAATGACATTTCAGATTTCTCCAATAAAATAGATGGCATTTGTGCTCACTCACACACAGTACAAAAATCACCAGTCAAGGACTTTTCATTCACTCAGAGTTTTCGATTAGCATTTTACTGGTTCTCTCTTAGATATTAACTGATAATCAGGGAGTATCTGATACTAAAACACACACACACACACACACACACACACACACACACACCCCTCTAAATAAAGAGATACATAAAAAAAAGAAAATATACACAGAGGAAAAAATGAAATTTGGAAATTAAGATAATGCAAAGGCTAAAATAATTGAAAATCCTATGAATATTATTATAGAGAAAAAAGAAAAAAGAAAACTTCTTATCAATAAAAGTTAAAGGATGCCCTAAAAATATTAGACAAGAATGAGTTTTTGGAAATTAAAAATGAGAGCAAAATGTTCTTTAACAATGTAATAAAGATATTGGAAAAAACATATGTCTACCAAACTGAGCAAAAATAAAATGAAAATAAAAAAGGAAAACTGATATGGTTATAATAATATTAACAGTGACATTTTGACTAAAATTTTTTTGATGTAATCATTTTGGGAGGAAGTAGTGGGAAAAATGTGTATAAGCTGGTGAATAGAAAAGGTGATAACACAGCTAAATATTTTCTACAGGAAAAATTATTTAGATAATGTGAAAAATTGAAAAAAAATCAAGAAATAGCAGTATAAGCATGCTATTTAGAAATATGAAAGCAAATGGTTCCTGGGTGGGGCAGTTGGTTAAGCATCTAACTCTTGTTTTTGGCTCAGGTCATGATCTTGGGGTTGCAAAATCAAGCCCCAAGTCAGGTTCCATGCTTGGCACAGAGTCTGCTTGAGATTTCTCTCTCTCCCTCTCCCTCTGCTGCTCCACCCTGCTCATGGTCTTTCTCTAAAATAAATAAATAAATAAATAAATCTTAAAAAAAAAAAAAGAAATATGAAAGTAAAAACCAGAAGAAATATCTAAGAATATTGAAAGAAGTTGCTTCTGGGTGCAGGTTAGTTATACTTTCATGTTTGCCCTAAAATATTATCCCCCCACTCCTCAGCCTGCTTTAAGTGAAATCATGGTTAAGTACAGGGCCTACATTACACATAAGTGTGGAAATGAAAGCATTTTGATGAATATGCAAATCCTCAAAATCTTAAACTTAGATTAGTCTTTGTACACAATGTCTGCTTTTTTCCTAGCTAGCAGACTGCTGCTAGACTTCCAGCCACAACTAAAATTCTTAGATGTTTCTCTACTTGATTTGTGATGTGATGATGAATTTTTAAATATATTTTTATATATACACTATGAAGATTCTAATATCCTCTGGAAATATCAAAGCTTCTTTATTAGTTTAACCTCTTCCCTTAATAGTCCAGGTATATAAAAATATAAAAATCTGTTACTAGGGAAATAATTTCATCTTTATAGGTTATTAAGTGTAAGTTTGGTTCTTCATCTGTCTCTCTCAATCTACCACTTCATCTATACACATAAGTATGTGTGTACCAAATGGCATGTCAATCTCAAACCAAATCAGTTTTTCCATGGCCTTCCCTGACTGCTGTTTAAGTTTCCCTCCACAACTCCTAACCTTATTCCAGCCCCCTATAATTATTTTCCTACACAATTTTTCTCCATGGCAATTAATATAATTTGCTGTGTATCATGTTATAATGTCTCCCAGATATATCTATATTAGGGAGAGAGTAAGTATGAGTGAATTATGTTTATGGTCATAGCTTTCTAGTAGAAGTATGAGAATTCAACCCTCCAACCCGTCCAGGAAGTTGCCAGTCTCTGATACACCTGGCCTGAAATGACAGCTAAATCATCTCAGAATTGACTGTATCTACAAAGACACCTTGGCTACCCCAATTACTGCCTAGTAAATTCACCTGAAGGCTCATACTAGACCATCTAACCAGGTGCGAGACCCACTTTTACAATGGCAAGTGAGGTGGGTATTGGTAACTTTCCAATAAATCTTGAAATTAAGAAGAAAGCTCATTCCTTTTAATATGAGAAACCTACACTAATTAACCAAAAACCAAGCATAATTTGCTGAGCTCAAAATACACATTTTTCTTTGGAAAATAGGCCAAACCAATTCAGATTTAGTGACTGAAAGGAAGCCCATGGAATCGTAAGTGGGCTTCCCATTAATCAATTACATAATATATGCTTTATGAATGTATGTTTATGAGAGCATCATTCCAGAACAGCTTGAATTCCCAAAGTAAAAGTAAATAAAAAATGTTTCAGAACCCAATGAATCAATGAGAGGGAGTTAAAGATTTTTTCATCAGAGACGGAAAGGGAACATAGTTTGATTAATCGATGATTAGTTATACACCTTAATATTTATATATTATTAATGTTCATCTATTCATGAATAAATATTGAGCATGTATGATATGCTACATATAGACATGTTTCACCATCTCTACTTTGCAATCCTGATCTAATCTATCACTTAAAACTACAGCTGATCCTTGAACAACATGGTTTTGAAATGCACGGATTTTAAAAAAATAAATACAGTATTGTAAATTTATTTTCTCTTCTTTATGATTTTCTTAACATTTTCTTTTCTCTAGCTTACTTTATCATAAAAATACAGTACGTAATACATACAATATACAAAATGCGTGTTAATCAACTGTTTCTGTTATTGGTAAGGCTTCTGGTCAACAGTGGGCTATTAGTAACATTTTGGAGAGTCAAAAATTTTACGTGGATTTTCTACTGCAAGGGGGTCGGCGCCCCTAACCCTCATGTTGTTCAAGGGTCAACTGTAATTCCAAAGCCTCCTGATTTCTCTCTCTGCTGCTACTGAAACTCTGCAGTCTATTCTTCAAACAGGAGTCAGAGTCTTTTAGTAAGCATGTAAGTGAGAAAAAGCCTTTTATTTTAAATCTCTCCCTCCTCAAGCGTCATTTCTTGCTTCCTTTTTAAACAAATAAAAACCTTCCTTTACTAAATTGTGCATGTTCACTCTCAGCAATATAATTTTCTCACATTCTCTCTTAAATCCACTTCAAACAGACTTCTGCACCCTCCCCTCCAGCCAAACTGCTTCCTGGACCATGTCATTAATGACATTTGCATTGCTTCTGCAATGGTCAGAACTTAGTCCTTATTTTATTTGACCTAATAATACATTTGACACTGTTGGTTATTGTCTCTACTTGAAAGAATTAACATGGCTTTCTGCATTCCATCTGTCCTTGTTTTTCTTCCTCTATCACTGACTGCTCTTTTCAATTTCCTTTATAGGTTCTTCTTCCTCTCACGGACCCCTAAATATTGCAGTGCCCCTGGGTCAGACCTTGGTCCTTTTCCCTGTTCTATCTACATTCACTTCTTTGTGATCCTATCCAGTATTATAGTTGTATATCTGATGACTCCCCAAATTTACATTCCTGTTCCAGACTATATCGCACAGTCAACTGTGTACTCAACTTTTCCACAGGGGTGTATAATTGGCAAATCGATCTTAAAGTTTGAAACAACACTAAGCACATTAGCTTTCAATAAAAATAGAGAGGTTGTGAAAATAAATAAAAAAAAGAACATGTTAATCCTTCAAACTTTACAATGAATTTAAAATAGAACAATGTGTTACATCAAATAATTTTACAAAATGTGTTTCTCATTTATACTGAGCTCAGTATGTCATTTCCTATTTTAACAGTGTTAGTAAGCAATAAGCAGCAGAAAACAACAACATGGTGAATGGCATTGTGAGGTTGAATCTATGGTCCCAAACAAAAGTTCCAAGAATTTGGAATACGATGGGCAACATGACATTTAGAAAGGATACTGTTTTATTGCCAAAACATACTGCCTCTTACTTATGTAATGAAATCTGTAGATAAGGGTTTAATTTTTTTTTTTTTTTTAATTTAAGCAGAGACTTTTGTGCATGCGACCATTGTTACCAAGGTAACCTTCTCTGACGCCATCTGTCAGGATTCCTCAGGAAAGACACCTGCATATTTTTTGTTCAAGCCACTTAACTTTTCCTTGCCTTCTGATCACGTATCTGATTGAAATACTTCTAATTTTTTTTAATCAGTTTTGCTTTCCAATCTTATTTCTATTTTTCTAGTGTTTTTTACTCCTGCAAGTATAGAATGTAATATTAGCTACACTTAAACTAGTTTCCCTCAGGAAAGGAATCCAAGAGATCCCAGTGGTGTAAAATTCAGACATTAATAAATTGAAACTTGAGATTTCAATACATTTTTGCTGGACTCACATAATTAATATTGGTATACAAAAATAATAAAGCTTTTTGTATTTCATAAATGCAGTTTCTCAGCAGAAGTTTAGAGAGCTAATGAATTTTCCTTTCCATAGCTTCTTGGTGATTTTTGTCTTTTAACATTTGTGTTGTGGAATAGATATTAAGACAGCTAACTCCAAATTTTATTTTTCTGCTAGAACTTTAAATTCACAATGACTCCCTGATTTCTGGCATGTAAGTATATTTAAAAGAGCTAATCTTATTACATTTTTAATGACACTTGTGTAATTGATATGACAGTATTATTTCTCTTAGATTATTCATACACTGATACTTCTTTATATTACAATATAAACATAATTCAGATACATTTCAATTCAAAAAGCATAAAAGTATAAAATACCTTGAAATATAATCCATATATTTCTTAGCTGTTAGCAAATGATAGATTAAAAAGCATAATTTTTGTTTTTATTAATTTTTTTTTTACAAAAAACAAAGAGTCTCTTGCATGTCCTGTTCTACCTGCATGTACCAGGTTATTTCAGGTTCTGGAGAGTAAATATAAGATTGCCACTTATTCACAGATAGCAATATGATGATACAGACAGAGCAGGCAGGGGTTTACCTGTATAACCAGGAGCACAGAGGCAGTTGTCTCCACCAGTTTTGCTGACACAATCTTCTCCATCTAGACAAGGTGGGATTTCACATTCACTCATATCCAACTCACACAAAGGTCCATGGTACCCTGGTTCACAATTACACACAAATCTAGAGAAAAGTAGGAAAACGAGAAATCACATGTTAACAAAAAGCATTTCATTATATACATAATTCATATGTATATATTAAATTTTAGCCTTTTATTTTATTTTATTTTTTTATTTTTTATTTTTTTAAAGATTTTATTTATTTGACAGAGAGAGACACAGCGAGAGAGGGAACACAAGCAGGGGGAGTGGGAGAGGGAGAAGCAGGCTCCCCGAGGAGCAGGGAGCCCCATGCGGGGCTCGATCCCAGGACCCTGGGATCATGACCTGAGCCGAAGGCAGACACTTAATGACTGAGCCACCCAGGCGCCCCTAAATTTTAGCCTTTTAACTTAATTTAGATAAATGGCAATATTTTCTCTTCATTTTTTTTCCCTTGGAGAAAATATAATTCACCTTTGTTGGTTCACAGCCTCGAAAGTTCCCCAGGTGAAATTTGAAACTGGTCCCCACTGATGCAAGGCAAGGAGAGCCAGAAGAAAGAGACAAGCCACTCCAAATTGGTGGGGGACAGTTTTAATAAGCAAAGGAACTTGTATTCCAGGCTTGTGTTGGGCACCCGCAAGACAAGTAGATCTTCACACCACTCCCCAAATCTTAAAAGTTTATATAAAGGCATTAATGAGGTTGTCATGTATACAGTCCAGATGACACCAATAACGCATTACTCTCTTAAGACTCTGTCACTGAAGTGGTTCCTAATTGGAAATAGTAGACAGAACATACATTCCAAGGACAAGAGAGAGAGTGAGGTGCCTCCTAACTGCCAGGATCCAGTTTGCAGATCAACACGAGGTCATGTCCTCTCAATGACTTCTTTAACGACCCTCTAGATATTTTTCCCCTTGAATGTTCTTTTTGTGAGAATTTTTTTAAATGAATGTATTTGAATAAATAATTAATATAACTTTGATAACTACTATTGAGCTTAATTGTGTACTGTATATTTTATTATAATATAAATATAAATCTTTAACTATCTCCCTATGTTAAAAATTGAAGATTACCCTGTCCATGGATTGAATGATGTTTCTGATATGGAATCCCTTCTGGTTAAATTAAAAAGATCATTTTAGCAAAAACAACCTTATTACTGCTTAATTATATTGACAGATGTTGGAGAAATTGGATGTAATTCAATGATTTGATGTCAGGTTCAAAGTATCATGCACTTAATAGAGGAAGTGACTCCCAAGAGCCTTGCCTTTGAGAATGGTTTCCAGATATTTCAACTGAACTTCCTTTCAATATCCAACTCTCCCCTCTTTATCTTAAACATCAGCCTCTGATGAATCTGAGTTACTAAGTTCAGATATGTCTCTGGACTTTAACTTGGAAATGTTTCTTGCTCCTATGTGGATTTCTTTTTATTGATTCAGATCCTGTCTCAAAGGGCCCTTGATTCTTTCCTTTATAGTCTATGCTATAGCAACAATCTATATAACTATGTGTGGCAGAATTACCCTGAATTTATTTTTAGTCTATTCCTCGATATTGTGCTGGACATGTTTTTATCTCAGCATCTAGTCAGTCTGTATCTATTTTCCAGAAGATAGAAGACCAATTCTCCTGAGATGGAATTGTGACTAGTTTTAGTTATATATATGTAAAATAACATGAGTAAAATAACAACCAAATAATCAATGACAAGCCAATAAATAATGCTAAGAAGAGAAAGCAATAATTTAATCTTTGTTTCTGCATTCATAGAAAAATATTAATGAAAACATAAAACTAATTTCCATAGATAAAATTAAATTGAGAGAAAATGCACCTAGAAAAACAAGTTCTAAATAGTTTTTTTTCTTTCTCCTTTTGTAGAAGTCTAAATAAAACTGCTTTACCAGGTTTTCTTGTAATGCTTTTGAAACAGATTTTTATTCTGATTTTTTGAGGGAATTCTTTCTAATTAACTTTAGTTTCAACTTAATTGTAATTAGAAAAACATAACCACTGGAAATCTAACATGCCCATGCTCCTCTTTTACTCATGTACCACATATTAACTGATTGAATGCCAGATGTTAGTCCTGTACCCAGATCCAAGTGTAAATAAGGCTTCGGCTTATTTTTAAAATTCTCATAAAGAAGTTAGGGACATTCATATGTAAACATTACAGTAAATATATGCCAATTGAGAAAGGTGTGAAGTCCTACAGAAACAGAGCTGAATGTTAGAGAAGGTGACAGGAAAGGTTTTACTGGTTAGTGAATAAAGAGTGGGATTTTTGTATCAGTTGGACAGAAGGCATTAAAATTCCACGTGCAATGTCATGCTGGTGTAAAAGAGAACTGTATTTCTCAAGAGCATTCCATGTGACTAGGATCTTGACCAAAATCACTTTTTAGGGTGATCCAATTACTGATTCTTGAATTTGTGTTCAAATAGCAAAAATTTTCTCCATCTCCACTTTCTCACTAGAATCTTCCAATATAGTCCAGATAATGTAATGAATCTTTTAAATGCCTCACTAAAATCAAGATATGTTTGTTAATGATACTCTCATTGATTGCTATTGTGTATTCCCAGTGAATCGATAATTCTGAGGGATCACAGGGTAGGTGGGAGTTGGATAGTGTTTTCAGTCGTAGCACTAAAAGGTGTATGCAAGAAATAATTTTTTTTCATACTAATAGATTACATTACTACACAATATAACAGATAATGACTCTGATCTCAATTTACACATCTGTTACATGTCCTTAGGACAGTTCTATCATACTTCCAGAAATTACAAAATCTATTCTTTACTCTGTAAGGCTGAATATTAGAAATTATTTTGGGACATCTTTCCTCTCAATGATAAATTTATAATAATGATCATTGATTTTTCTCAATCTTTTATAAACAGAAATTTATTCATTAAATTTACAGAATTCTCTGTGTGTGTGTGTGCATGTGTGTGTGTCTTTCCCCTCTTTCTCTCTGTTTGAAAACCAGGAAATATCCATATCCCTTGCCTTTTGCCACCCAGATTTTGTTTTCTGTATTTACAAAAACCTTGAATCTCTGTGTCTAGTCTTTTCCAGGAGACTTAAAATATGTATGTACTCTCTCCCTTCCTTCCCCCCACCTCCTTTTCTCTCTTCCCTGCCCTTGCTCCCCACAGCTCCTCTTCTTCTCAAATAGGAGAGGTAGGCAAGGACAGCACATTCTCAACTTGTTCTCTCTGTACCTACCGTGGCCCTTCAAACCGTTAAAAAATCAAAGTGCATAAGGTATGTCTGAAAGGAACCTCACCAGATTCTTCCTCCTACTGGCCTCCAGCTAAGACAATTCCTTCAGCTTTGGTGTATTTTCCCTTCCATTATTAGCTGCTGAGGGCCCCATCCCTACATTATGCAGACCATGTCTACCTAGGTTATGGGGAAAAAGTAAAAGTGAACCTTGATTTTTATTAATGTCTTAAGTGACTCAGTTAATCTTATAGTAATATTGATTTGTATGTTAAAAGTCTCTAAAACATTTCTTCTCTTGATGAAACCCTATTTTAACAACTTTTAAAACACAAATATGCATATATTAAAAATATCTTGTTTCGAAGCAACAATTAAGACCATGAAATTTGTAATATATATATATATATATATATTTAAAGATTTTACTTATTTATTTGACAGAGAAAGACACAGCGAGAGAGGGAACACAAGCAGGGGATGTGGGAGAGGGAGAAGCAGGCCTCCCGCAGAGCAGGGAGCCCGATGCGGGGCTTGATCCCAGGACCCTGGGATCGTGACCTGAGCCGAAGGCAGACACTTAAAGACTGAGCCACCCAGGCGTCCCTGTAATATATTTTGATAAAATGGAAATTTCTAATTTAAATTCAAAGCTTTATTTCAAAAGTTTTAGTGGAATTAAATAGTTTGTCAAGGTATTGAACATTTTTTGTTCAAATTTCCTTTAATTTGATAGTGACCTAAAATTTTCCAGATAGGTTTTCAAGATACTTTTCCAAAACCAAAATACATTTTAACAGGTGACTTCTAAAGAAAATTCAGTACATTGAAAAAAAGTAGAGGTAAAGAAGAGTAACTTTGTTTTACATAAAGTGATATTGCCATAATGAAAGGGGAGGGAAAAATGCAAGATAATCACAGGGACTTGTAGCTCCAAAATGAGGCCCTGCTTTACATTATTCTTAAAATTATTCTTTTATCTTCTTCTTATCTTATTTCAGATGAGAAAGAAGTTAATTAGTAGAGAAATTGTTTTTATGCTTCTAGGAAGCTGAGTTATTTTAAAATATACCATTATATTGATTAAATCATATTATAAGATCCAATATATAAATCTTTAATGAGAGTTTTAATTTAATCTTTTATGAGAGTTTTAATTTTAAAATGTACTTGCAGTATTAAAATTTCATATATATTTCTTCCAAAAGATCATTTTATAAAAACCTAGAGTCCAAAACACAAAAATAAAACAACAAACTGCTGCAGGAGAAACTTTATGATTAGAACATGTTAGCCTATGTTACAGCTATTCAAATTTTGAGATAATTTATAATACATTTTAAAGTAATTTCTACCTCTTTCTTGTAATTCTATACTGCATTCCTGAACCATAGTTCTTTATAATAATGTCATTTCTTAATCAAAAAGTGAACAATCTATTTTTATTAGTGACATGGGTAAGGATTTTCACACTAAAATTTCATGAAAAAGTTAAAGTTCAATAAACCCTTTAGATAATATTTAAAAATTTTAATCAGTTATAAGATATGTAAAATTCACCATCTGTTCTTTTATAATTTTTAATGGATAAAAGCATATTTAAGTATACAAACATACATAATGAAAAGTAAATACAATACTTGTAAAATTTGCACATGGAAAAACTACCAAATTTAATATTAATCTAAGAGAATATTGAACATGCTATGTTCATACATCTTTAAGATGGTGTACTTTAAGGTGCTATAAATTCTGTGTATCTCAAGCAAAAAGAAGAAGAAAAAGTAAACCAACTTTTTTCTACCCAATATATTTGCTCCACAGAGTGATTATCTTTAAAATAGTCTTTATATGTCATTATTATAATTTTACTACACATGGGTGTGGAAACAATGGGGTTATGGAAAAGTGTTCAGTAGAATATAAATCATTTGGATTAATAACTGGTTTCTAGGCAAACAATTTACAGAAGAATGTACAGATTTTTGTCTCTTAGTTAAATGTACATTAACCAGCCATTTTCGACTTTGTAATGGTAAAGAACTGCTAAACTCATGAACATCACACACCAATTGGTCACAATATTCTTGTTGATAATGATTTGTGTGTGATAATCACAGCCCTTTGGAAATTTTTCTTCTATATTCTTTGAATGAACCAGACACTGTTATTGTAATTGTTCTGGTAAATTCTTGCCTTATCTGTAAATTTTTCATAGTTCAATATTATTGTCAGTGATCTAAGTAAACTGATAACTGTGACTTATAAAGACATTAGTTCTATTGGATAACATATGCTATCAAATGTCAGAAAATGTCAATTGTAGTGTCCAGTTTTGCAATGGTTTGTAATTGATCTGGGCCTGTTATCCGTATGCTGTCATATCTCAAGCAATTCATCTTTAAATACTGTCATTAGGATTAAGTATTAATTATTGCAGACCCCAGTTTCAATAACCAAAGTAGAGAGTGGAACAGATTAAAAACATAGATGTAATAATAAGTACATTATATAATAATTACTATTTTTAATATTTTTCTCATGTGTCTATAGTTTAATTTGTACTGAACATACACGAATTGGTTTTAAATGAATTGTTAGATTATTTCAAAGATTTTTAATGGTAAGTTAATATCAATATGCTAAAAACACATAAAAAAGTACTTTATATCAAAAAATATATTCTTGGAAAACAGATAGGATACGAAAATGTGATTACTTATATTTCAGCTGTTGATTTTTTTGTCTTTGAAAGATTTTAATGCATTGAAAATGGATTTTATTATAACAATTTAAACAGAGTAATTTTCTGAGAATAGAATAATCAACATCCATATACCCATCATCCGTATTTAACACATCTCAATGTTTTTCCATGTTGCTGAATAATTTTAAGGAAAATGTATAAAACATATATATGAAAACCCTTTGTATACATCAAGATTCATTTTTCATCCCTTTCTACTGGGAGGAAATCACTATTCTTAGATTGATGTGCATTCTTCAAAATATGTTTTAAAATTTCAGTAAATATTATATTAATGTCTCCAAAATGAAATAATTATGTACAAATTTAATAATATATGTACATGATTCATATGAGAAAAGTACAAAACTGATGAATGAAATCAAAGAAAAATTAAATGTAGAGATACTACATGTTTATGGATAGAGGGACTATACTGTCAACATGTCAGTTCTGCCCAACATAATCTCTAGATTCAATGAAATCCCAATCAAAATCCTAGCAAGTTATTATGTGGATATTAATAAAACAATTCTAAAGATTACAGGGAGAAGCAAAAGACTCAGAATTCAATGTTGGAGAACAAAGTTGAAGGACTGACACTGCCTGACTTTAAGACTTACTATAAACCTACAGTAATCAAGATAGTGTGGTATTATCAAAAGAATAAACAAATAGATCAATGGAACAGAATAGGGAGCTCAGAAATATACCCACATAAATACTGTCAACTGATCTTTGACAAAGAGGCAAAGGCAATTCAATGGAGAAATGTTTTTTCAACATATGGTGTTGGGACAACTGGACATCCACATTGAAAATTTAAAAAAATCTAGACACACACCTTAAACTCCTTGTATAAATTAACTCAAAATGGATAAAATACTCAATGAAAAATGCAAAATTATAAGAACTCCTCGAAGAAAGGAGAAAATCTTGATTATGTTGGGTGTGGTTGTTTTTTAGATATGACACCAGGGTATGATCCATGAAAGAAAGAATTGATAAAGATGGGCTTAATTCAAATTAAAATTTCTGTTCTGTGAAAGACGATGTCAGAGAATGACAAGAAAAAGCCACAGACTGGAAGAAGATATTTGCAAAAGACAAAGGATTATTATCCAAAATATAGAAATACTAAAAATTCAATAATAAGAAAACAAACAATCCAATTTTAAAAATGGGCCCATGAACCATTCGAGACGATGGACTCTGAAAAACAAACTGAGGGTTCTAGAGGGGAGAGGGGTGGGAGGATGGGTTAGCCTGGTGGGTATTAAAGAGGGCACGTTCTGCATGGAGCACTGGGTGTTATACACAAACAATGAATCATGGAACACTACATCCAAAACTAATGATGTAATGTATGGTGATTAACATAACAATAAAAAATTTTTAAAAAAAAGGGCCCATGATCTCAACAGATACTTCACCAAAGAAGACCTACTGATGTCAAATAAGCATATGAAAAGATGCTCCACATCATATGCCTTGAGGTAAATGCAAATCAAAACAACGAGATACCACCACACACCTTTTAGAATAGCCCAAATCCAGAACACTGACAATACCAAATGCTCATAAGAATGTGAAGCAACAGGAGTTCTTTTTTTTTTTTTTTTTTTTAAGATTTTATTTATTTGAGAGAGAGAGAGAGCACAAGCCGTGGGGAGAAGCAGAGGGAGAAAGAGAAGCAGACTCACCACTGAGCAGGGAGCCTGATCCTAGGACCCTGAGACCACAACTAAGCCCAAAGCAGATGCTTGACCTTCTGAGCCACCCAGGCACCCCAGCAGGAGCTCTTGTTCACTGGTGGTGGGAATGCAAAATGGTCAAAGCATTTTGCAAAAATGCAAAAAAAGCAGCCAATTTAGAAAATGGTTTGGCAGCTTCTTACATAATATTTTACTAAATAATATGTTATATATATTATTCTGATACTTTCTTTTCATTCAATCATGTATTTCAATAAACACTCAAATATATTTCTATTGTTTTATTCATAATACATAATAGTTTATGTATTATGTTTATTATATCATATTTTTGTTTATTTATTTAGATTTTTTCTAAATTTTCACCATTGTAAACATACCACAAATGTATTAACTTGTGCATATCTCCTTGTACTTATATTCAAGATTTTCTCTAGAATGAGATTTACGATAATTTCCCCCAAATAGCTTTTCATCCTCCCATGAGCAGCAGATGAGATTCACCTTAGAAAGACGTAAAATATCTCATTTTATTTCAGGTTTCCTAATTATTTGTTTACTAATCATTTATTTTTCTTCTTCTTAAATTGGTTCTTCATGTTCTTTGCCTATGTTTTGTTATGTTCTCTTTTAATTTTTTTTAAAGATTTTATCTATTTATTTGGCAGAGAGAGCTAGAGAGAGCATAAGCAAGGGGGAGCAGCAGAGGCAGAGAGAGAAGCAGACTCCCCACTGAGCAGAGAGCCTGATATGGGGCTGGATCCCAGGGCCCTGAGATCATGACCTGAGCCGAAGGCAGACACTTAATGACTGAGCCACCCAGGCACCCCTTGTTATGCCCTCTTAAGTTTAAACTGATTTTAGCCAACACTTAGTTCTGTTTACTGTGGGCTTCTACTCAGTTATCACTAACAGCTTATTGCCTCAAACACAAACCACAGGAAGCTTGTGAGGCTCTGTCCAAGTACAGATTTAAAAGAGAAAAGGCTGCTATGTTGATGGTATTTTTTAAATAACTTTATTTTTTAGATTAATTTAAAGTTCACAGCAAAATTAAGCAAAAGTACAAAGTTCCAATATAGTCCCTGCCCCTTATATTCAAAACTTCCCCCACTATCAACATTCTCCACCACTGTAACATTGTATTACAATTGATGAACCTACACTAACATACCATTATCATTCAAAGTCCATAGTTTATATTAGGGTTCACTCTTAGTGTTGTACATTCTATGGGTTTTGACAAATGTATAATGGCATGCGTCCATCATTATAATATCATACATAATAGCTTCACTGCCTTAAATATCCTTTGAGATCCACCTATTTTTCCCTCCTTATTCTCTAATTCCTGGAAACCACAATCTCTTTATTGTCCCCAATGTTTTGCCTTTTCCAAACTGTTATACAGTTGGGATCATACTCTATATAAGCTTTTATAGATTGGTTTCTTTTACTTAGTAATATGCATCTATGATTCCTCCACATGTCTTCATGGTCTGATAGCTTTTTTTTTTTTTTTTTTTGTGCTGAATAATTTTCCATTGTCTGAACATACCACAACTTATTTTTCCATTCACTTACTGATGGTCATCTTGGTTGCTTCCAGGTGTTGGCAATTATGAATAAAGCTTCTATAAACAACTGGGTGTTAGTGTTTGAGTGGACGTAAGTTTTAACTCATTTGTGTAAATACCAAGTACTGTGATTTTGGGATCATATTGTAAGTTTTGCAAGAATCTGCCAAATTCCAAAGTAGCTGCCATTTCTTTTTTATCCAGAGGGAAATCACCTTGGGGGTACAAATATTTCCTGTTTATTATACAATCATCTTCAAAGGATGTCTCTGAATAGTCACCTTCATTTCCTTTCTTACATTTCTAGTTTCTGGGGAGGGCCTCTGGAAAAAGATGATGGCACCAGGTGGATTCAACACTAATCAGGTGGTCAAAAGTCAATCCAGAAACCTCCAACATCTATTTCTTAACAGGAAGAAGCTGGTTCAGTCATGGTTCACTCAGTGTATTGTATTGTTTTTCCTCTACATGAGCCGAGCTTGAGGATAAATATTTACAAAAACTCTTCATGTTGGTTGCCAGATTTTTCACCATTAGTATTTGGTTATTTTCCATCAAGCTTTTTAGGATAATCTCAGTTTGAGAAACACTTTGATGTCATCAGCTAGATTGAAGAGTCAACATCAACTTTATAATCAATTCAGCTCTCTGTAAATGAACTCATAGTTCTTGTGTTCATGAATGTACCATGAGAGTTCTCTTTTAAGCAGAGGGCATTTTGGCTGACTTCCTCCTCAAACTCTTTGAGATCTCATACGGAACTTGGAAAACTGGTCTTTAGAAGCCATATAATTAACTTGTGTTAAATACCTTCATTTACATTTGTAGAATCATTTTGATTCTACTATTCATTTCATTCTAGTCTCTGACTCAGAGCTATCTCCTAAGTCCCATGCAGGGCAAATTAGGAATGCCAGGCAGTTAATGCCCCATGCTTCAGTCTGCATGTTTCCTGTGAGCTTATTTTCCAGTTACTAATCCTACCTTTGGTTTGGTTGATAGCATTTTTTATCTTAATTCTTTACCACTCTTCTTCCTAGCCACAGCTTCATCATGGGAAGAGTGTTTGCCCCACACTTTCAGGCATGGTTACAATTATTTTTTTGCACAGTGATCTATAGGTAAGGATGAAGGGCACTATTTCAGAGCCTAGGGCTTAATAGAGTTTACCTGTTTTTTGCTTGTTCTCTTGAACTTCTCACATGTGAGCATGTGAGAACATGCTAGTCCAATAAAAATGGAAGAAACTTGGAGCACAACTATTTCAGCTGACTTAATAGACTGTGAAACACTTCTCCCTGCTCAGCTATGTCCCAGAGAAACTTAGACGAATCCAGCCTATATTAGAGCCAAATACCAGTAAACCACAGATGTGAAAATATTAATAAATAATAACTATTTTAACCACTGAGTTTCCAGTTTCTGCTAACCAACAACAGCAAACCAGTACAGCCTGTACAGTAACTTTGAAGGCGTTCATATCCCCTGTAGAAAAGGATAAACATGGCAAAGGGACTTAAATCTCTGAAATTCACTTTAATCTCCATTACTGATAGAGGCTAAACCTCTCCTGTTTCTTTGGAATCTGTGCTTCTTTGCACACAATCCTTCCTCTAAATATGCTGAAGGAGTTGACTTATAAAATGTTGCCAGTTTTCCCTGGCCCACTCCCCAACATTTCTTATTGGTTCCAGCCCATAAAAAGGGTTAGATTCCAACTTTGCTGATGAGAGATGGAAACACTTAACTGGGAACAGCTAGCCTATACCCTAGAAGAGCTGCATAACCCCACCAATCTGTATTGTCACAAAGTTGGGGAGCATGTGTGGGATTGACCCTAAGGTAGACCAAAGGAGAATAAATATAAAACTTAAATGAGTTAAACTTATTGACATGGATGGAGAGAGAAGATTCAATGTGCTAATATTAGCATCTGGGTATGGTGTTAAATTAGTTAATAAAAAACAGGACTTAATTCCAGCTTAGATTGGTGAAGTAGAAGTTCCAGAGTATTCTTGGTATATATTAGAAGGAACTTTTCATAGGCTTATTGTTATGGAAATGTTGGAATGGATCTATCATGAGTAAGCTGTTCAGTTACCCCTTAATTTCTATCCCAAGAGAATACAGGAGGGTATTCCTATCTCCTAGGAAGAAATTCCATTCACCCAGGAGGACATCCCATTCACCAAGATCAAGAACAGGGTTTGTGAAGGGGCACTAGTGTCTTGATAAACTCTGGGGTGATTGTCCTTTATAGGCTGGAGATAATGTGAGATGCTACAGTAAAACTGGGTTCTCTGATATAAATTAGAATAATGGGATCCAAGAATGGATAAAAACAGTTGGATATTGACTATCAGATTAAAAATTGAGCAAATAATTCAGAGAAACAAAAGGTGATTGGTGGATTGGTTTAGATAGCCTTGACAGTGGCTAATCAGTGATGAGTTTCTAGAAATAAAATACATGGGCAATCCGCAATGGTGCTATTCACATATATAGAATTAAGAATATAGGTCTGCAGGACAGACACACCATTCAATTTGCTTTTGTAGGGATTCCTAGCATCTTACACAATTTCAGGCTTATGCTATGTCATGGACTTAGTGCCTCAACTGAAGGATAGTAGGTCCTTTTGAAGCAGGATCTTGACATATAGTCACAGGTGTTCCATGTATCTTCCTGAAGCCTTCCTCAGAGGGTTCTGAGGCCATTTACCACTATCAGTGCTCACTGATGAAAGAATGATATTCAGGCCTTTTAGGAGTTTTTAGATAATGACCCTGAACTCATGCTTATCTTTGAAATACCACTGTTCCATCAGTAGAAGTGCACAATTATTTAGGTCTGGTAGCTGGATCATAAATCCATCTTCTGTTGTTTTGTTTTCCTCCACAGTCCCTGAATATGAGATTTCTTGCCTTACCAGTATTGAAATATTTCAAAGGTAACTAACTAAGATTTATGGTACTGGCACATGGATGGCTAATTGAACTAAGGAAACAGAATAGAGGCAAAGAAATAGACATATTCGTATATGGGGACTTGTTCTGCAACCAAGAAGGCATTGCAGATCAGGCCAAGCAGTAAGTAACAAATGAAGTTATTCAATACATATAGCAGGCACAGTTGGTTAATTATATGCAAAAATTAACTTAAAATTCCTATCTCATAACACACGCACACACACACACACACACACACCCAAGCGTGCACAGGCGCACAACTTCCAAATAAATTGATTTAAATATGAAGGGTGAAACTTTAAATATTTTAAAAGGAAATATAAGCAACATTCTTTTGCCCTAGAATAAACTTTTTAAAAAATACTGAACCACTCTTGAATCCCTGGAATAAATCCTACTTGATTATGGTGAATGTTTCTTTTTAAAATATTACTGGATTGAGCTGCTAATTTTAATGTATTATTGGATTGAGTTGCTGGTGAGGATTTTTGTAACTATGTTCATTAGAGACACTGACCTGTAATTTTCTTTTTTTTGTGTTGTCTTTATCTGGTTTTGTTATCAGGGTAATGCTGGCCTCATAGAATGCATTTGGAAGTTTTCCTTTCTCTTCTATTTTTTGAAAAAGTTTGATAAGAATAGCTATTGGCTCTTCCTTAAGTAGAGTAAATGTTTTAAACAAGATAAAAAAGGCAAGCCATAAGCAAATTGATTAATTTGGTTACATTAAAATTAAAGTTTAGCACTCAAAACTTATCACAGAGAAGGTAAAATGTCAAGCCACAATCAACAGAAGATATTTTCAGTAAATATGATTAGTGAAAGCAGTAATAATCAAAATATATAAAGATTCTTACAAATCAATGAGAAGAAAACATAAATGGGAAGATGCCATAAATAGGCATTTCTAAAAAAGAAAAATTAAATATTTTAAAATGGATGAAGAAGTGCTTAAACTCATAAGTTATGATGGGAATACAGAAAAATAAAAACAAAAAAAACAAGGATATATAATTTTACACACAGCAGATAAGCCCAAATGGAATATCTAAGAATGCAAACAGGGACACTTACTCACTTTCATTAAGAGTGTGAATATTCCATTTTCAAATGAAATGGAAAAAAATGATACAATACATGTGAAAACATCTACCTAGTGATCCAACTATTCCATTTCTAAGTATGGAATCGAAGGTAACATTAGTATTTGTGTATTTAGAGAAATATTTGAAAACCTTAATATCTCTAAGAAAGAAGAGTCAAATAATCCAGATATCTATGATCAGAAGACTGATAAATAAATGTTGACACATATTTAAAGGGAATATTGTACAACAGTTAAAAATGAGCAACAGATACATGCATTAATGCAGAAATGTCATGTTCAACATAATGAATTGTTTCTGAAGACTACTCACAATATTTCAGTTATATTAAATGCAAACTAAGTGTTTTGTTGAGGCAGGCATATAAATAGTTAATACTATATATTAAAGGCAAGGGGATGGGTCAAATAGGTGATAGGGATTAAGGAGTGCACTTGTGATGAGCATCAGGTGTTGTATGGAAGTGTTGAATCACTATATCGTACACCTGAAACTAATATTATGTTGTGCTGACTAAAATTTAAATAAATAAATAAATAAAAACATAAAATAAAATCTTGGTTCAACAACAACAAAAAAATTTGGGACATTCAATACAATTGGGTGGAAAAGTAGAGGAATACTTGGGGATGAGCACAAGGATATAGGGAATGTTCTGCTTAAGTTGAGTATGGGTACATATATGTTCATTTTGTTATTTAAATATCATATATAAAGTAATTGATTAAGTAAAATATAGCCTCTAACCTGTTTGTTAGATCTACACAGGTTCCATTATTTTTGCAAGGTCTAGAAGAACACTCATTTGTTTCAAGTTCACATAGAGGTCCAGAAAACCCAGGTCTGCAAACACATCTTTTAAACAAGAAATTTAATAGCTCCATTAATATAAACATATAAAGTCAAAGCTTCAAATAATTGTAGCATAGCAAATTGTTAATAACCAGAAATTTGTTCAATTTGTCAACTGAAATTCTAAACATGGATATATTTAGATACAACTAGATGCATAAACTTTTATCTAGTTATTTTTTGGTTTCTCTACCTGTAATTGTTGGCCCCATCTTCACAGTCACCATGATTCTGACAGGGAAGGGAGAAGCACTCATTCACATTAATTTCACAACGTTCACCCTCAAATCCTGCAAGGAGAGATGAGATGGATATAGATGAGCAATCCTCACTTTAGAGTGTGAAAATCAGTCAGTGGTAAAGAGTCTGGAGAATATGCTCTTAGCGGAAGCTTAGGAAAAAAAAGAAAAAGAAAGAAAACACCTCATCTCTGGCTTCTCACACAACTCTATTTCACATAATATATGAATAAAGTTATGCTAGTTTCAATTTAATGAGTTCAAATGTTATTAAATCCTTTGGGAAAATAGGGTGTTGCAAATGTTTCTGTTGTCTTAAGGTATTTAAATGTTTGAACAAGAATAAATGAAACAATCTGGAAAGCAAATGAATTAATGTGAACGGTCAATCTTAAAGTAAAATTGAGCTTCAGTGATCAAATTTATACAAGGCAGTTAGCAGATGAGGCAAATTATTTAATTACTTTCCATATCCAAGTGATTCAAAGAAAACAAATTATTTTGATTCATAGCGACATAATCAGTCATCCATTTAAACACATGCCAGTTATATTTTTTAAAAAAACCCAAAGAACATGAAAAAAAATTACACAGACTTAATGAGAGCATTGTAATTATTTCAACAGATTTGTGTCAGAAAAAAATCAGCATATCACTTTTTAAAATACATTAAATATTTTTTATGATGACAATTTAAACATTTCCATGATCGTATATTAACTAGATAAAATATATTCTTTTTTTAATTTTATTTTATTATGTTATGTTAATCACCAAACATTACATCATTAGTTTTGGATGTAGTGTTCCATGATTCATTGTTTGCATGTAACACCCAGTGCTCCATTCAATACATGCCCTCTTTAATACCCATCACCAGGCTAACCCATCCCCCTAACCCCCTCCCCTCTAGAATCCTCAGTTTGTTTCTCAGAGTCCATAGTCTCTCATGGTTCGTCTCCCCCTCCAAATCCCCCCCTTTATTTTTCCCTTCCTACTATCTTCTTCTTCTTCTTCTTTTTTTTAACATATAATGTATTATTTGTTTCAGAGGTACAGGTCTATGATTCAACAGTCTTACACAATTCACAGCACTCACCATAGCACATACCCTCTCCAATGTCTATCACCCAGCCACCCCATCCCTCCAACCCCCCACCACTCCAACAACCCTCAGTTTGTTTCCTGAGATTAGGAATTCCTCATATCAGTGAGATCATATGATAAATGTCTTTCTCTGATTGACTTATTTCGCTCAGCATAATACCCTCTAGTTCCATCCACGTCATTGCAAATGGCAAGATTTTGTGTTTTTTTGATGGCTGCATAAGATTCCATTGTGTATATATACCACATCTTCTTTATCCATTCATTGTTGATACAACAAAATATATTCTTACACTCATTTTTTCTTGCTAATATTTTTTTCAATACTAGTTAGAAAATGTGTAAAACAAAAGGATTTTCCTTTCTCTTACTTTTTCAGTACTATAACCAAGTACCAAATAATTGCAGTGATATTATAAATGACAATATCTACTCAGATTTTTTAGTTTGAAGAACATAAAGTCATTCAAGTTGTTCTACAAAACCTGCATTTATTATTGGCATACACATTGACTGGGATCTGAAAGAGAGGGTGATCTAGCTACACACAGATGGCCATCTTCCTTCCCTCACACCATCTCATGAAGTCTCTCCTTTCTATCTTCAAATATCTCTTCATGTTGAAAGCTTCAAGTCATTTGGAATATTGGCATGCAGATGATATAGCACAGCTTCCTTGATCTCTATTTCTATATCATGATCTTTTAGCTTCGGCATCTACTGCTAGGTGGAAAATTCTCTGTACTTCCTCACTTAGAGTCCCACTAGAAAACACAGGATTGTCCTACATTATCCATTCACACCATGCTACAAGCCACTGCCGTTCTCGGTGGTGTCTACCACCAAGTCAAGTGCCAAACCTGCTTCTACTTGGAGTTTGGGAAGCTGGTATTACGTCTTATAAAATCTGGCTACCTCTTTAGTAGGAGATAATATGGAAATCTAAAAATTACTTAACCCAAAAGAAGGCAAGAGTAAAAAGGAACAAAGTAGAGATACAAGTACTACAGAAAGTAGAAAACAAATAGCAAGACGATCCATTTAAAGCCATATACATCAATAATACATCAAATGTGGTTTTAAAGAAAATACTTCAATAAAAGGCAGAGTCAACCAGGCTAAATAAAATAACAGAATGAACTACATGATTTCTAAAGGAAATTCACTTTAAATATAGAGATAATGATGGGTTAAAAGTAGAAAGATGGAATAAAGATGCACCAAGAAACACTTATCATAAGAAATCTACAGTGACTATGTGTCTAGCAGATCAGGCAGTCTTTAGGTCAAGTCTCATTATTAATTTGTCCTATTTTTTTCTTACTCAATTATCAAAGCCTTCAATTTAAACTCTGAAGTTCCATGCTTGTAATTTCATTCATGCACTCAGTATTGTATCCTCAGCATTAAAAACAAAATTAAAGAGTTATTTCCAAGTTAAAGTGGTTCTCTTAATTTTAGGTAAGAGAGTTATAATTCCAACACCTTTCACCAATCATCAATTACCATTGCTATCATATTTAAATTATAAATGTTATAGTACAGTTATAAATAACATAATAAGCTTTTTCTTTAAATATTTGTAGGGGTTTTTTTTTTGTTGTTTGTTTTGTTTTTACAAGTTAAAGATTTAGAAAGTTGGATGCATTACACCATTCCTACTTTTAGCATGACTAGCTTTCTCTGGAAGGCAGGGTATTTTGACACTAAGATGTTTCCTAGAAATGTTCTTTGAGGCACTGGGACTCAGGGGCATTGACTAGCTGGTGAAGTAGTACCAGTGTCCCCTCCTGAGTTCAGCTGGGCTGATAAATCAGAAGAACATTCAGAACCTGCAAACTCGGGAAGCTCACAGAATAACCTTGTTTTCTGTGATTTTGCCTTATTCATTTAGTTTGACATTTCTGGGATGGAGCTTTGTTACCAAGCAGCAACATATGTCAATGGGCTGAGGAAATTAGATTGCTAAAATGCAGTAGACATCAGGAGAAAAAATAAAGTAGACATGGATTGCATTTAAATTAAACCAAAGTTTTGCTGAGAAAGCTTGTGTTCGGGGGATTTAAAGGAGAAAAATGTGTACGTACTTAGTCCCAAACTACACTTTCCATAGTCCTTGGTGTTAGAAGTATTTGTTTGTGTGAAGGGTATTTGTTTTGAATATATGCAGTGACAGGTGACAGCTAAAGGTCTATCAAAACTTTAAGTATAATGAATTCATCCTATGCTACTCTCCTGTTATTTATCCCTATCTAGAATTCAGCTGACTCCATTAACTGCAATAGAGTTCTTTACACACAAATAATAGGACATTCTCAACTGGATTGGATTCTCTTGATCTTTTTCTTATAATGGCTTGCCTTTACCTTGTCGTAGAGAATGCATGCGACTGATTAATATTTTTACATCTTCCCATCCCCTAAAATATTTCTTAAGTTACTAAACTTACAGCTCATGTTTAGGAGCCAAATCAATGTAGGTTACAGGTATAATTTTTAAAATCACTTAGTATTTTCTATTTCTAAAAAAATTCAGTTTTTATTTGATTCTCTAGAGAGGATGGCACAGAACAAAGTACATTAACAATAGTTAGATTTTCATGAAAGCTTTATGAGGAAACATTTTGTCATTCAGGTCTATACCTTGACAACTCTCACATTAGAAGTAATACCACTTGGAATAATTAGGAATGAAAGTAAATAGGGAAAAACTAGAGTAGATCTTTCATATTCATTAAGTTAGTGTTAAAGTCATACATTTTAAAATAAAAACTAAAAATATTAAAAATGAATTATTTTAAAAAGCATTAGAAAGGCATTATTTTTATTTTTTTCTTAATTAAAGAATTAATTTACCTAGATTTTAAAGCTTTATGAAAACAAAAAAAGTAAAGAGATTTCTCTCTTGGTGAGTCAGAAGTTTTTTTAAATATTGTCTTATTTTTATTTTAAAACAATGTTATACAAATGCTAGCATTCTTGAAAAATTCACCAACTATTACAAAAAAGTTGCAGATTAAATTTAAACACTATGAAATATGAAAAGATAGAACTAATATTTCTAATAGGCTTAATAAGTTTTTTTAACACTGATTTTAAGAAAAAATTAAAAAATGAGTATAAAAGCTCATATTTTAAAATATAACAGATTATTGACATGCTTTAAAGTTAATTAGCAGCAATATATATTTTCTTTGAAGAATTTCCCCAATATAAATATCTATAGCCATTTAAACCTAATAAACACATGCTACCACACAAGCACATGTTAATTGTCAAAAAGAGTAATTTTTAATTTAGATAAACTATATTGTCAAGTGACACGTTTATTTGGTGCTTGAAATTATACACCTTAGGTAATGCTGCCTTACCATCATAATAGTATATGTACTGGAGTAACAGACACATTTAAATGCAACTGCTTTCCTCTGGTACTACTACAAATCCATCAAGCTTAGAATCCCAATTGTAAATCAATAGCACATGTAAATGGTCTGATTCTTCCTTCCACTAAGACATTTTACAAGTACTCTCTTTGCCACATTTTAATCCTTTGTAAAGTGTCATTTAAAAAACTTTTGCTCCTTTCACCTTGGAGACATATGGATGAAGTGGCTACATTTGGAAACTAAGCCCTTTAAATTAAATTGAAAGTGATGTTCTTGCCTATAAACTGAGATGTAATTCAGAGTGGAAAGATAAAGAAGCTTTCCTAAAGAGAATAGTAGAAAATAAATATATTTTCAGCATAAAATGATTTTAGATCTCTCACTATATACACACACATGCTAGTAACAGAGACCTGACTGCACGCTATACACGCATCCACTTGCATTTTATCAAAAGTCCTCTCTACCTCTGTAAACCTCGTATCATTCTTATATTTCTTATATATTCTTTTTTTTTTTTTAAGATTTTATTTATTTATTTGACAGAGAGAGACACAGCGAGAGAGGGAACACAAGCAGGAGGAGTGGGAGAGAGAGAGAAGCAGGCTTCCCGCGGAGCAGGGAGCCCGATGTGGGGCTCGACTGAGCCACCCAGGCGCCCCTCTTATATATTCTTATATTTCTACCAGCCTGCAAGTTGAACACAGTTTATTCAACCTCTTGTACTTAATTAGCTCCTTCCCTTTACTGTACACATTAGATATTACTCTTTTGATCACATACACTATGAACAAAAATATTAACTTATACAAGGGATGGCATTTATTGGTAGCCTAGCTGGGAAGGATACCTGGCAGTTTTCAGAATTTAAGAATGAACCATAGTAACTACCAGGACGAGTTCTTTCACAAATACTTCTTTCCTACTGCATTCAGATCTCCTTGTGAAGGGAACATGGTGTTGGCTGTACCAACTGAAAAACTCTAGCAAAAAGAGAAAGCTTTTTCTCTTATCATCAATTCCAAGGAAAAGCTCTGAATGCCAATATTCCAGTCCTATGCAGACATGGATGGAGTTTTCTATCTGTCTTAGCTTGAGGCTTCCAAAATAAGAATATGAGGTAATAATATGCACAAGTAGCTTATTTGAGAGGTGGTCCTGGAAATTATTGCAAAGGAGTAGAGAAATAAAATAGGGGAGAGAGGGGCTTAATGAGCAGGTAATTACTGTGGGCAATGAAAGTTCCAAGGCTGCTGGGGATCCTCTTAGAAATCATGTGGAACATAACTGAGAGTTGTCACTACATAAGAAAGGTGGGGTATGCATCCTCAAAGTAAGAGAGAGTTCTTACTATGTTGTACTTTAATGGTTAGTTAACTTATGTGTCGATCCTTGAACTTTAAATGCCTTGAGAGTGTGTCTTTGCCATGTTTAATTTCCCCAGAACCTGTCTCAAGACTTGACACATGGTAGGAAATCAATAATGCTTGTTGAATCAGTTAAGAGAGAATACACTTTTTAGATTTCTAGAACACTACCAACATGTAGTTACAAGACTGGCATGTGTTATATACAGAACATAGTGCAGAGAGGCAAAAAAAAAAAAAAAAAAAAAAATTGTGTAGTATAAAATAAATGTTGAGGTGTGTAAATTGATTGCATACTAAATCACCTAAAACTAACACTATAAGGTACCCAGAGTAAACCCCATTTGTTTCTAGGAATCTGATGAAATTATATTTGTCTTTCTATGTGCTATTTTTATACTTATTAAACACTGATTTTTTAACCACAGGAATTGTTTAAACAAATAGGATTTTATATAAAACAAACCTGTATTGAATCATTACTATTAAATGCTTTTCTGTCTGTTTTCTGCTAGAAAATGTTCAGTGTTCATAGGGACCAAATTAACTCACCTCCATTCTAAACAGAAGATAGAAGCACTGTCCTGGAAAACATGATCACCATAGTTCTGGTGTTTTACTATACCTGTAATGTTTAAGTAGCTCACATTGTACCTAAATGGATTAGACTGTTTTGACTATAAGTTTCAATCACACTAAGCAAAGTAGGTTACTTGGTGAGCATTCAGTTTGGCATAAATCCAAGTATCAGTTATTCTAGTTGCTGTTTCTTCAGAGTGAATTTTAATGCCGTTTATAATTTAGTTGTCTAGTACATAGTCACATTACTACTCTGGCTTTGGGATTTTATTTATATTCATATTTAAATTGTGACAGACCCTGTAGATTGACTAAAAACTGTGAACAGAATTTCAAAAATGCATATGCTGAATTCCTAGACCTTAAGCCTTAAATCTCTTTTCTTGTGATGCCCTATATTCTAGTCACTTGGCAAACACCAACAGCTTGCAAAGGATTCCAGGGGAGCTTCCAAATCCTGTATCGTATAAGAGGTTAAGTCTTGGAATTCTTTGTGGTTTTAAATTTCACTACTTTTAAAATGGGATTTGATCAGAATATTTTCTTTAAAAAATAATATAATTGCTTTGGCGTAGATCCTATTTCAAACAACAGGTATTAAAGTAACTCAGGGCATAGTGTCTAAAATATTCCACAGTCAACCTCTTTTTCATATTGAGGTAGCTTCTTAAAGCAACGTCACAGGCTTTAAACATTTTTTACAGTAGTTAGATCTCGTTTACAGAAACTTACTCCTACCATTTCTTAGGTTTAGAAACATTTTTCAATTTCAAGTATGTATTTGAAGCAAAACAGCTTAGAAACAATGTACTCTTCAAATATCTCTTTGTGCTGACTCATAATTAACAATGAATCATGGAACACTACATCAAAAACTAATGATGTAATGTATGGTGATTAACATAACATAATAATAATAAAAAAAAAAGGGATAAACACATGATTCATTGTGGCCACCCGCTACTCTAACCAAAGCAGTAATTTGAAGTGGTCATATTAAGGTCTGAAAGACTTAAGTAGAATGATGAAGTTCCAAGAAAACAAACACGATTTTACTAATACCCAATGGTGAAATCTAAATTGCCCTCAGGATATTTTTGTGATGCTCGTGAAGCTGGAAAATCTTATTACTAGTTTGATAGTTGGTGATAAGATTTTATGATATCTCTGAACTTCTTTTTTCCTTCATCCCACAACAGGAAAGGAATCTTACTAGATTATATAAATTCATCAAAGGAATTTATTAATTGCACATAAATTATCAAAAATTTTATGTGAAAAAAAAATCCCCACGTTGTAGAAAACTATCTTTGGTGAAAATAGAGGTTTTATTTTAATTGAAGAAATATGCTGCTGCCTCTCGTTAAGCATTACTTATATTCTGAGAATGTATTAGTTGGCTAAGTAAAGCATCATGGAGTAATCCTGCTGAATAAATTAGCTCCTCCCCTGCTACTGAATAATATTTGAAAAAGTTTCACTCTCAATCTTTGTTAAAAGGAAATTATCCACTTAAATTATGTACTTTGTAATTACTGAGGTTTGTAGGATATCAAATGTCCACCTCACATTTTTTCCTAGCTTGTTTTTCCTGACTCATTCCTGCAAACATGTATCCATATGCCTTGTATGCCCACACAATTTGCTTTAAAAAAGCCCATGTCATTTTTGCAAAAACAATTACTAATGACTCTCCAGTTTGTAGTTCCAATTCCTCAGAAGGTCCAGAAGTTTTTGTCATGTATGTACATTCAAGGACTTGCCTCTATAGCCTTATAATAGATTATCCTATACATCAGGAAGTTCTAGAGGGTTTATAAAACCAAACAGAAACAGCTTTGACTATGATACCAATTAATTGGTATGGTCTAAGCTGACCTTTTGGGACAGAAGAGTAAATAAGTATTGTCCTTTTCTTTAATAAACCTCTTTTCTAGTAGAATAGTAACAAGGAAAGAGACACGAAGCCGTAAGTTGGTATGAGAAAATAAATATCAGTTGTAAACTTTTATACACAATGTGATTTTTATGTTGGGCTTATGACACATTCCTGTTATACTGAAAACCTACAGTGTGCTAGTTTTATGGCAGAAGCATTCCTGCTGAAGATGGTAATAGCTCTTGAGTAGCAAGTAGTGCATGAGCAGTAAACATTTATATAGATCACCTGTGCATTAATCAGACCTCTTTCAGTTACATCTGAAGAGATCCTAATCAAACATCTTTCAAAATAGTATAAGTTATTATTGGTTGATATGACCCAGAAAGCCAGAAGGAACTTGCTTCAGGAACAGATGGATTCAGGAGTGCCAACAATGCCCTTTAATCTGCCTCTTCTCTATCCCTTTCAAAGACTCTATTTTCTAGTACAAAGTAGCCACCAGAGTTACATGATTCTGGCTTAGCAACCAAAGTGGAAATAAGTGGTGTTCACAGATAGCTCCATGAAAAAAGTTACAGTGAAGCATTTGATTACCCTAGATTCTATTTATGCTCATTTCTAACTAACTGCTATTGTTAGGAATACTACATAGACAAGATTATTCAGGAAAAAGAAGCTATTAATAAACAATGAGAGATTTCTTTAAAACAAACAAACAAAGCCAAAAACTAGAGTTTTGCCTTTTCTTCTTCCCCCCATTGCCCACCCCCCCACCCCGCCACTAGTTAGGTTAACTTTTTAGATTATTTCTCCAGTCTGTTTATATATCTATATTTGGAGTCAAATACTCCCTAATTCTCCAATGTATATGTTTTCTCTCACTCATTTTTAAGGAGCCATAATCCGTAAAAACAAAATACACCAAACAAAAAAGTGAAAAAAGAACATTAAAACAAATATAAGCTCTTACCTTCTCTACACACACAATAATGAGTTCCATCTACCAAAGTCAAGCATGTTGAGTTGTTTCTGCAAGGGTCACCAAGTGGATCACAGGGGTTATAGTGTTGATGGCAAAATTTTCCAGTATAAAAGGGTGGACACAGGCAAACAAATTGCCCAGGAATGGTAGACTCATGACAAAGAGCTCCATTCATGCATGGGTCAGAGTCACATTCATTTATTTCTTCACTACAGTTTTGTCCAGTCCATCCAGATGTACACTCACAGCTGAAATAAAATTTTAAGAAGTATGAACAGTACTGCTTCAAATTTATTCTTTGCATTTTTAATGAATTATTACATTAAACTAATATGTGGCATTTTTATGTATAACAAGATTAATAAATTATACATAATTTAAAAATATTGTTTGCCTAATTTCCTGAGACAATTCAATGTATATTACTGCAAGACTGACTGCAATGGCCAAAATAAGATTTCAGAAGCATCTGGTAAGTTTCTAACATAGTAGGCCACTGAGACAGATCAGAGAACAACAGTGCTACCAATTTCAATTTTAGCAACTATTGAGCTTAATTACCAATTGAGAAAATTTCCTCAATTATTTCTTTTATGTAAAATAATTTTCACTGTTTATAAGCCTGAGATAATATTTAATTCAATATCTTTAGCAACATGTGATTCTTATAATCACCAGAGTATTTATAACAAGGTGTTCCTTTGTGCTAAAAGCATCTGGATTTCCTTTCAGTTTTTGCCTGCTTTTAAAAACCTCTTTTCTCTCATATTCGAATAAAATGGGAAAACTGAAGAGAAATCAAATAAATAAAAAGTAAAGCATTTGGGGGCGCCTGGGTGGCTCAGATGGTTAGGCGTCTGCCTTCGGCTCGGGTCGTGATCCTGGGGTCCTGGGATTGGGCCCCGCATCGGGCTCCCTGCTTGGCGGAGAGCCTGCTTCTCCCTCTCCCTCTGCTGTTCCCCCTGCTTGTGCTCTCTCGCTCTGTCAGGTAGGTAAATAACATCTTTAAAAAAAAAAAAAAAAAAAGTAAAGCATTTGGATCTTGTCTGTACATCACAGACTCTAGCCCAGTCTGTCAACCATCTAGCATCTGTCATTCTCTCAGAAATTTTTTGAGTTCAAATAGCACTCTACTATCAGTTATTTACTAATCCTGTACATGATTTCATCTTGCCCTAAAATTTGCTTGTCATACCCTTTAAAAATTTTTATAAATAAATATTATATTATAAACATTTCCATGACTAGCCTTCACTAATTAAACTTCTGGCTCCTCAGTGTGAATCTGAATCTCCATATTTTCATGTACATAATATATGCTGAAAATATTATAAATATTAATTGATATATGGTCTTCAGTTGGAATCATATAGACTTACCTGAATTCTTTCATTTGGGAAATTGAAGATCAGAGAGCTTAATGAAATTGGTAATCTCAGAGAATTATTGTAAAGATTAAATGATATAATAAATAAAAAGTGTATGCAGGGCCTGACATCAACAATGCCTACCCATCTATGGTGGTAACTAGGTGCTGTCACAGAATTTTAAAAAGCATTTGTTACCCTATTTATGCTTAAATAAAATATGCATCTCAACGATGAGGATTGCTTCAATTTCTAGTGGTACTTTTCATTTATTTGTCAATCACATCTTTTTTATTTTATTTTATTTTATTTTATTTATTTTAAAGATTTTATTTATTTATTTGAGAGAGAGAATGAGAGAGAGAGAAAGAGAGCATGAGAAGGGGGAGGGTCAGAGGGAGAAGCAGACCCCCCGCTGAGCAGGGAGCCCGATCGGGACTCGATCCCGGGACTCCAGGATCATGACCTGAGCCGAAGGCAGTCGCTTAACCAACTGAGCCACCCAGGTGCCCATCACATCTTACTTTAAAATGGTCAAATGTATTATTCAATTTGATAACTCCAATAATGCTTTGAAATAAGTAGAAGAGGCACTTTTTAAATTCTCACTTTATAGATGAGATAGCCAGAAGTGCAAAGGAGAAAAAGGACTTATCCAAAGTCACTGGTTGGCAAACTTGAGATCTGAAGCCTAGATCTTTTCCTCCAAGCTTCTCTCTTTTCTTTCTTTCTTTCTTGAATGTTTCAAAACTATTACAAGACTATCTGATATCTTGTGAAATAATGTAAAATTAAGTACATCAAATCCCAGCAAAATAGTTTCAGTGCATTTATTTTATTTAAAGTAGCTTTACTTCTAAGTGGTGTTGCATAAATATTTGTTTTCCTTTTTCTTATATTCTTTCATGAGTACATAATTTCAACTTGACTACTTTAAAAGAGTTCCCTGTGAGTAACCAATAATGCTTGAATATTTAACATATGTGCTGTTTGTTTTATCTTCTCAAAAAACAGGTGGCCCAAGATTTCATGTGGTGTCCTTACAAGGATCAAATCCTCAGGAAAGCATCTGGCCATATGTCAATAGTACCGATGAAACCACGGTGAGGCCTCTGGAGATGAATGGATATTTGTAGAAAATAAAGTTCTAAAGAGGAAAATCACTCCTATAACTAACAATCAGACCTATGCATTTATATATTTGAATTTGCTTTTATACATGTCAGAGAAACAAGTCTCTGATGGATGGAAATACATGTTTTATGTGCGAGCTCCAATCTGGTTTTTAGTTTGTATCATGAAATAATTTCAGGATTCAGTATGAACTGGCAGCATTTTCCAAACTCACAGCCAGAAGCAAGATTTTTATGGATTGAAAAACCAAACAAGCAAAAACACGTACTCTATGACTTTTTGAATATATGAGTTCCAGTAGTAAACACTTGAAAACTAAATGTGTACTTAAAGGTAGACTAATATATTCTAATTTGCTGTCTTTCCTAGTGAGATAACCAAAAATTCACTGGCATAAAATACATTGAATTCCTTCTAAGTAAGAGCAACATTTCAATTCTTAAATGTTGACTTAAAGAACAAAGCTGATAATAGAAAATAAAGTAGATGTCATTGTTATAAAATGGGAAAAAGGAGTATTCATAAAAAAATCATTAGCTTAAGAAATCTTAGTTTTCTAAATATTAACTATTCTATATGTTCATCTCACCATAAATATTGATATGCAATGACTAAATATTATTTGGCAATATTTATGTACATTTGTTTTGTATAAGTATACCAGCTTTTTTGGCTATAAACTTATAAATACAAATCTCACAGTATACATAACTGAAAAGACTCTCTTCTTATACAAATTAATTCACCTATTGTTTGTTGAAGCCATTACTTGTATGCAATATAAAATCCCAGTCAAAACTGGTAGGTAAAAAAGAAATAAGAACACAGATAATAAAATAGTGTTATTATATTTTTTAATGTCTTAAAAAGTTGAGGACACATAAAAAAGAAGACATAAAAAATACAGGCTACTCAACTAAGTCATTCATTATTCTACTGTTTTATCCATTCACTTATTTGTTCATTCATTCAGTTATCTCATCAGATATACCATTAACAAAACTATATTAATAATGTATTAGGGGCACCTGGGGGGCTCAGTCGGTTAAGCGTTAAGCATCTGCCTTCGGCTCAGGTCATGATCCCAGGATTCTGGAATCAGCCCCATGTCAGGCTCCCTGCTCAGCGGGGAGTCTGCTTCTCCCTCTCCTTCTGTCCCCTCCCCCCCACTCCCACTAGTGCTCTCTCTCTCCCACTCTCTCTTTCAAATAAATAAATAAAATCTTAAAAAAAAATAATTGTACGATGGTCATTACCATACTCTTTTTTTTTTTTTTAAAGATTTTATTTATTTATTTGACAGAGAGAGAGACACAGCGAGAGAGGGAACACAAGCAGGGGGAGTGGGAGAGGGAGAAGCAGGCTTCCCGCGGGGCAGGGAGCCCGATGCGGGGCTCGATCCCAGGACCTGGAATCATGACCCGAGCCGAAGGCAGACGCTTAACGACTGAGCCACCCAGGCGCCCCCATTACCATACTCTTGACCACTGAAATCCTTTTAGAAAAAAAATGTGGAAAACCATTTAGCTCACTTAGACTGGCAAAATTTATCTCAAGTAAGCCACTAATTTTATTACTAACATTGAAAGTAGAAAAGGGGACCAAAGACCATTCTGAAGAGCATCATGAAAGTGTAAAGATGTAAAACATAGCAGAAGATTGATATGGGTGAAATGACACAATGGAGATGGCCTAAAAAGTTATAGCAAGGTGAGGCTGAAAACAACAGCAACAACAGTGAAACTACCTTCCTTTGCATTCTACCCTTAAAGACAGTAACATTTTCCTGTTGCCTTTAAGTATGGTAGTGACACAATCAGATTGCTATCGAGTAGAAGATGGATAAAACAGTGAGAGCCTGGTAGCATGAAGATCATTCAGGAAACTACTTTTTAATAGCTGACAAGAGATTATGAGGACCTAATAAGCAAAGGCATTAATTAGGTAGACCATATTTGAACTACATTTCTGATACAGATTGGAGAAGATCTGGACAATGATTAGTATAAGTTGATGAGGCAGAGTGAGTAATGGGGAGTTCTTAGTGGATTTTAGCTTAAGTATTAGAAAGACAATGGTGCCATTAGGTGAGATAGGAAATGACAATAATGAAGATGGAAGAAGAGGAGAGGGTATTGATGCTTATATATAGTCACTTAAATTAACTGCATGATTTAAGATGCTGTCCTATATGTGGTAAGAAATCCAAATACTGAACTCTGGAAAAATCAAGGCTTGTGATAAAAATTCAAGAATGAGTCTAACAACTATTATCAGCAATAAACTGGCATCAAGTAAATTTAACATTGGCCTTTTTATACAAAAATATAAAGTTAATTTATTAAAAATATAGGATAGTCCCTCTATATTGTGTGATATATTCTTCAATATTTTATATTGAACCTATATTTTATAAAACATCTATATGGCAAAGAATAAGTAGGAAAAAAATCATACTAGTCAGAATGCCTACAAGACTTGATCGGTAAAAACAAGTCTTTATTTATTTATTTATTCATTTATTTTAAGGGAGAAGAGATTGAGTATGTGCTCTACATGAATTCAAGAAATCCTATTTTAATATTGATAGAAAAGGATCTTTCTCTTCAGTGTATCAAGCCTCATTATATATATATAATATATATATAGTAATATAAATATACACATATACAAAGATACACACTTTATAATTTGGGACACATACTATTCATCTATTTATAGACAACTTATAAATCATTTATCTATACTGAAAGAATTATTTTCTATATTTTATATTTTTTTAAGCAATGTACATTTTGATGTAAATAAACTACTTAGATATTTCCTTGGAATAATTGTATTTAAATTATCTATGCATTTCCAGTATTCTACATGATTTAATCTCTATGCTGTGTGAAAAGACAGTTGATCAATAGACTTTTTCACAGTTGTTGAATTCAAGTTGTTGATCAGCATCTCCAAAAATAATTCTAGGCTTTTTCAAGATTCAAAGGATTCCTCATTTCATAGCAAGAAGCTGAAGTGCCAGCCAAGCAGAAATACAAAATGCACTGGGTCAAACCTCTAGTACATTCACATTTAAAACCTGAAGAAAATCTGGTGAAATGCATGTTGTATTTGGGAGAAAAGCCAAAATTCATGTACTTAAGTCTGGGACTAGAACACAGAGCCAACTCAATGTTGGACAGTAAAAGCAGATGCACATTTTTGCCATAATAATCCTAATATGGAAACCATAAGAATGGGACATTTGATCACTGAGACAGATGGTCAGATTTTAGTAGGTTTTTTAAAGCTAGAACAAACATAAGAAAATAATCTTGAAAGCAAATTTAAAAAAAAGAAAGTGAATTTTTTAATAATAATCTAAATAAGGTAAAATAAAACACTTCCATAAAAAGGCTGAGTACGAAATAGTTGAAGCTACCATCCTCTGGGTTTGCCTATTGATACCGGAATATGGCTAATGCTACAAACATGAGTAACATGAATAATTGCATGATTCAACTTTCATCGTAACCACAGTTTATATTTAAAATGTATAAATTTAATATCTTTAAATTCTTATATTTTATATTTCATTTTTGTGTTTTGACAGCGTGTGTGTGTAAACAAGACAAACTGATGGTGTGTCAATTTTCCTGAGCAAGGAAGTATTGCTTCTGGCTCTTGGTTTTTCCCAAAATGGATGCTTTGGACAAGTCGGTGTAAGTCTGGCTTTTAAATATAGTTTTCTAAATATTCAGATAAATTTATAGTTGTACCTTTTTACTCTTTAAATTTTTATCTAAGTATATGTATGCATGTGAATGAGAATTTATAAAGTATATACACTGTGTTCAAACACTATTCAAACTGCATTTAAAAAATATATATATAAAACATTTTAAATACAGTTGGAGAATACATAAAATCTCTACATATATTTTTTCTTTCAAGTACAGTTTGAGTAGGAGACAGACATTTAGAATACAAAATAAGAGGCAGAGTTTTATTTAAAGGAATGAAAGTACTGAGATATGGAACTTAAATTTATGAACATTTTGAAAAATAATTCATAAATGTGCATTATGTCAGAAGTTTTACAGGGAAAAACATTTTAAACTCCAAATTTAATAAATGTCAGACTTTAAGTTTCAAAAGAAAATCAACTGAGCAAGCAAAAGCCTAAGTACTTTCATACATTTTGAAAATGTATTATGAGAAAATAGGAAATGAAATAAATCTTTAGTTTGTTGTTGGGACTAGCAGTATAATAAATGCTATTATCTGTTACAAAATACGTGTTTGTGTTTGACGTATATATGTATTAATCATGCATTCTTAGTTCTAGGCTGTATGCATATAATACAATTAATTATGAACTGTAGCACAATTTTGGTTAGCCCATGTCAAAAATATGTGAAATAAACATACTTAAGAAGAAAGCTAATAAGTATTTAGAGATATAAAAATTATTATGGCCCATTTTTTCATTAAAATTTAAAATATCTCCTTTAAAACAATCTAAATAATATTCACACTGCCTTTTATTTCTTTTTAAAGGAGGTATGAGATTATAGGAATAAATAAGGGAAACAGAGATGAGAAAAGAGAAAAAGGGAGAAGGAAGGAGAAGCAGAGAAATCTCTTATAAAAAATGTCACTTAAAGGTCACCTGTCTTATAGGAGCTATGTGGAAGGTATCTACATGTATGATCCTATTTCTTGACTGGACCCTTCCTGGCACTTGGCCAGTCAAACCTTGGAAACTTGCATAAATTGATGCTCCATAATAACTAAGGAAGAATACTAGAATTATTATAGTAAACAGTGGAAAAGGAAATCAAAAGCTCAGAAAAATAAGCATGCTAAACTATGTATTTTATGTAAGGGCACAGGACTGGTCTTGTTCTGTAAGAGGGTGTGGAGACCACTCTTTTTATCAAAGTGGTAATACATATGCTTTTCAGAGGAGCATCAACTTCACTGAGAATCTTAGTCTTCCCTTGCACACAAAGACTGATTATGGGAGATACTGTTACCAAAATTGGCTTCTGTGGAGATGATAGGATTGGGGGAATTTAAAAGGACTAGGTGGTGGCACATAATCTTCAGAGCAAGCAGGGTAAAATTATAATGATCACCAAGGTTAGAGAGGTAGAAAGGGGGGTCCTGATCCTCAGAGAGCCATGGAGATTAATAAAACACATTGTCTCTAGAAGCAGGATAGATTAGTAGACAAGGATATTCTTCAATTTACATAATCAAAATAAATCAAGACTGGACAATTAGGAGGTTGAGGGCCCTCTCCAGCTAAACATGACGATCCTTTGTCCAGCTGTCAGACCTCAAGCCCACTAGTTGAAAGAGAGGCCAGGTACCCAGGAGAAATCACACTGTAACACCACCACAAGATATAGCAATGACTCCACCAACAGGATCTACAGTCATTTACTTTTGTAACTACATTTAGGAGAAAGAAAGGCAAACATTTCAAGGATGTTGGACTTGAGTTCAATGTAACATTGAAATCTAGGTTTCAGAAGCTTCATTGCCCTAGTTTTAGAATGGAGGCATATGGAGGCAAGGAAATAAATGTACCTGACCAAGGCGTAGCTCACAGTAGGTCCACTAGTTCCAACTGCCATTTCCCAGGCCCTAAATATATACTTGTAAAAGACTTATTTTGTAGTTGGTAGAACTTACACACTATTTTTTTTTTTTTTTTGGCCTGGGGATTAGAATTATAAAGAATGCTAATTAGAAGCCACTAAACCTGTCTCTTCCCTAAACTCTCACTCCCCAGCCAATAACATAAATTAAAAACAACATAGCACCCTAGGGGAAAAGCAGAAATCGTGCCACCATTGAGGAAAAAGGCAGGTCCACTATCATTTCTCCACTCCATTCACCAGATTGGTCCCTACCAAAAAGTATGCATCACTTTGAAGATGACAACGGACAACTGAAGCTTAACCAAGTAGTAGTTCAATTGCTGTCATTGTTCTAGATAACCTATTTGATCAAGCAGAATAACATTGCCTCAGATACACAGTATGTGGCCAAGAGTACAGAGTGCTTTTCTTTTCCTATTAGGCAGGAGGGTCAGAAACAGTGTACATTCATTTGGAACAGAATATAGTATATATTTAATGTCATAAGGCTACATTTTCTCTCCCACTGTATCATAAGATAATTTGAACGTAACATAATATTATTTATTATTATGTTACTTACACTGGAGGAGCAATAAATGGCAAATAGGATGAAAACTTTGTGAAGATACCCATGTTCCAGGTAGTGACAGATAAACCTTATGAAGACTCAAGGTCCTGTCACAAATGAAGTTGTTAGAGATCCAATGTTCTAGAGCATGCTGGGATATCTCTTCCAAATTAAGGACAAATTATTTCATCTTATACTTCACACACTAAAGACATATTAGTGCATCTTACACCATACACCACTAAAAGGGAAGTGCAACACTTGGAAGACCTCTTTGGTTATAAAGGCAGAAATATTGCTCCAACCCATATAAATGGCTGGCCACTTTAAATGAATCCCAGAGCAGGAGAGGACTTGGTAACAGGTTCAGGCCAAAGTGCAAGCAGATTTGTCTTTTGCTCTATGAAACTCAACAAGTTCTGAAGTATTCGAGTTATTAGTGGTATTAGTGATGGCAAACCCCAGCCGATGAATTATTACATAGACCCCTAGGGTTAGAGCAAGACCAGAGATATTCTAGTTGATGGTAAAGAGAATAGAAAGTGAGTTGGGAGGAGAGAGATGAAGTATATTAGTTATGGCCTGTGGACCAGCTGCAGGGGTAGGTGTTAGAATTTACTACTCGTCCTTTTATAATGTATCCCTGGAAAAGAAGCTAACTAGAATCCCGAAGTAACATTTTACAGAAGTTATAAGAAGCAAATATATCTGAGGATATCAAGGTAAATTTTTCTTTCTTTCTTTCTTTCTTTCTCTTTTCTTTCTTTTTCTTTCTTTCCTTTTCTTTCCTTCTCTTTCTTTTTCTTTTTCTTCCTTCCTTCCTTCCTTCCTTCCTTCCTTCCTTCCTTCCTTCCTTTTCTTCCTTCCTTCCTTCTTCCTTTTTCTTTCATTTATTCATTTAACTTTATAGACAGGTATAGTGGTATAGTTGATACACACAAAAATTGCACACCTTTAATGAGTATATCTTGATGAGTTTGGACATACATACATATGTGATACCATCATTATTATCAAAGTAATAAACATATACATCTCTTCCAAAATTTTCTTGTGTCCTTTTGTGTGTGTGGGTTTTGTGTAAGAACACTTAATATGAGATCTATCCTCTTAACATATTTTAAAGTACACAGTACTATATTATTGACTATATGTGCTAGTGGATGCTATTCAACCTAGTACTGAAGCCCTCATTTTCCCTGTTCCTGAGAACATTGGTGGCTGACAGCTATAAAAGTTGCCCTCAGCTGGAAAGAACCACTTCACTCAAAGTCACTCTCTTTTTTGGGACAGCTCATACCCAGTGACTGGTAGATGTAGGAATATAAAGGCTAAGCCCCCATGCCTCAGTGTGGGACAACTCTACTGGGTCATCCCTGCTCTAGACTTCCCAGTGGGATTGGGCAGCCTCCACTGTCTTTTCATTGCAATTAACCCTCTGCTTCTGTCCGATTATGCATCTTTTTTATGCCCACATATGTTTTCTTTTTCAAAAAAAACTTTATTTTGATAAAAATGACATATAAAAGCACTGCACATATACCAAGAGTATGCTACAATAAACTCCCAGCATGCCAATTTCTGTCTCAGAGTTGATTCCTGGGGAATTAAATCTGTGATGCATTCACTATGAGTGAGTGCCAAATGCTTTTATTCTACTTCTAGAAATATACACACGCATGAGCACAGGGATATGTTTTATGTTCTTTTCTGTTTTGTTGTTTATAATGGCTAAAAATCAAAAATAATACAAATGACATTAAGAAGCCACTGGTTATACTATCTGGTGTAATTAAAATAAATGATATACTTTTGTATGTACTGAGTTAGAAAGATATCATTTTAAAATGCTATTATTATATCATATAAATTATAATATATATTTAATTCCAATTGTGTCATAATATTGTATATGTACTTCTGTAATTACAGAAAACTTCTAGAAGCTTACAAGAGGCATATGTAGTAAAAATATGTATCAGAGGGTCAGGTGTTCTGGAGTCAAATGTCTTATAGTAGCTGTGTAAACTTGAATATGTTCTATCTCAGAGCCTCCATTCTCTAAAAATGGGTACAATAAAATATCATTCTCAGGTAAGGACTATGTTAGGGATGATATTAACTACTACACATAAAATATTTAGAGAAGTACCTGAGATATAATGGACACCTAAGGCTATTATTATTAAATATGACATATTGAGCAATGTGTTGGATGGCAGACAGAAACTTTTTTTTCTTAATATAATTCTGTACCAATAAGTTTTTCACTTAGATCATGTACTATTCTTAGAATAAAACAACTTTTTTTTGGTGGCTTGTTTTTCATTCTAATTCTGAAGCCTACTTTCATTTTGTAGCATGGATTAGCAGCCCATGGTTTTTGTTTTTTCTTTCATTTGTTCTATTTTACCTTTCACATATAGAGATCTGTGTATGGTATTTGCCCATAAAGAAGGTGAGTGCATTCTCTTTCGATCCCCTCACTGTCAATCTGATGGCTCTTCAATCTTTAACATTCTTTGGAAATCTGATTAATACATATTTCACTTTTCCTTTTGCAGGACAGCTCTGTTATTGGGTGACAGCACGAGGAGTCATCATGCATCAATTAACCTTCTGCTTAGCTTGGCATCATTGCCAAAGTGATGATGTGGATGTGTCCGTACTCCTTGCTTCTGCTTCCTTTCTCCTTGGCAGGAAGAGTGCTACTGCACCAGAGAGAAGCCCCTTTTCCCTGCTGTGTTTCTGCTGGAATAGGCTTTCTACAAATCCTGAAGCTCCCCAGAACAGCAACTTCTGAATTCAGTTGGCCTATAATGGTGGAAGAGATTCTTGCCTCTAGCCCTCACATTTCTAAAATAGAAGATAAGATTTAGCACTTCTCCAGATTCTCCACCATTATGCTGAAGAGATTTTAGGACACAGCTCTGTAATTTTGTTTATTTGTTCATTTTTCACTCTGATCCTCACACTATATTTTGCTTATATCCATAATATTTCTGGGAAGTGCATGATATTACTCCCTTGTTGCAAAAACTAATGCTATCTTCCTTCTTTGTTGTTGTTCACTTAAAAAGGATATAAGAAAAGTCAACTTAGACAGTTATGATGTATTTGACATCTTAGTAAGAATTTTCAGACTACCATGTTATTAGTGATATCATAGAAATAAATTTTGGTTATATGAAGAATTGGAGGTATTTATTGAAAGAAAGGTTATTATTTCTTCACATATGCTCAACAGTAAGGTATCTGACTTCTTATAAAGTGATGCAGAGGTTTTCTTCTGTAAATATTTTGTAGAGTGACACTAATGATTTCATTTCCTTTTGGGATGCCTTTAGCAGTGAGTAAATGCCAAGTCAAGTTGACTACTCACAGTAGAAAAGTTGCATGGTGGAAATAATAGCCCAAACTTTGACATATGTGGTTCTGAAGCCTGGAAAATTGAACATATCAAGTTGCTGAAAGAGCATATTGCTTTCCAGAGCCTGATTGCGCATAAGTAAAAACAAATGATCTTTTAGTGTTTTGTTTTGAGTGTAGACGTGTATAAACTAGTGATTAATATACTTCAATTCATTTTGCTCCAAATATGAAAATATTTTCTAATTTGAGTAGTATATTATTGGGTTTAATTTTTTCTTCCGAATTTTCTAAAGTTAGAAATTTTTGAATGTTTAAAATTCAAAAATTCTAAATGAAGACTACTTTATTTATATCTATATTACATCCAGTGTTACACTTTAGAATATTTGGTAATATATTAATCCCAGTGCCAATCGTGAAGTAGGTAAAGGTGCAATCGTGAAGTATGTAAAATTCTGAGATATGGAGTGCCACCTGCTGACTCTCTGATCCACTCGACAGTTGCTCAAGGCATTTATGCTGTTGTCCAACTGACCATCCAGATTAAGGTCCCATTCTATTTTGTTTTAAGAGCCTTCTTGTTCTCTCTCCATCAAATCTTACCTGTCTGCATCCCATTTCGTTAGTAATTTATTCAACATCTGACTAAATGCTATTTTTAGCAATGAATGAAATGTTTATCCCTTTCCCACATATTTTCACTTTAATAAAATCCTTCAATGTCTCTATTAAAAAGTGTTTGCCACATCTGCCATTAAAACCAGACAATATGTTAATGTTTTTAAGGATAATAGATGTTCCAACACCAGGTATTATGTTCATTTTAATTGAATAAATGGATCCACTAACATTTATGACAATCTTAGTTTACTGTTTTTCCATTTTTATTATATCTAAAAAGGTTTTATTGGTAGAGAACACAAATATATTGCAATTTTTGAGTGTTTACTTGTTTTCCTATTTTTATACATAAATCTATACATTTTAGAGTAGGATTTAATGTAATTTATGTTCATCTGTATCCTCCTAAACTCTAACTATATAACTTGATTTTCCCATGCTGAAGTCTTTTTTTTATTTTTAATTTCAGATTATAGATAGTATAATATAGAACTGGGAAAGTAGTGTGGACATTATCAGTTACCTATATGACCCCATTCTCCCTTGCCTATTTCTTCATATAACTGATTTTATTCAGGTATCTACTCCCTCCTCTGTATTTCACATGCTAAATGGGAAATTGATCCTATGCTGAAACCCCATGTCAAGAGTGAGGGTGACTGCTCTAAGACAGTGAATTTCAACTTTGACTACACATTAGAATCACATACTAGTTTTTCAAAATCCTCAAGCTCAGATTGTACTCAAAGCTGATTAATTCTAAATCTCTCAGGGTGGGAGGTCTTAGCATTTTTTAAGTAGTTCCAGTGTGCAGCCAAGTTTACTCAACTCCTGAAGAATCTTGTTTAGGAACCAGGACTAAACTAATTAGCATTGATTTAGCACGGGCATTTGACACAATGCAAAAGAGGCCTGACATTTACCGAGGTCTTGTGAGAAGTAGGGCCCCACCCCCCATCTAATGAGGGAGCCTCCAGAAATGATGCTCTCTCTCTTTTATTTGATGCCATGAGGTATACATGTGAAACTAGGATGGCTAATATCACTTTGCCACCACGAAGGAGTATTTTATTGGCACTGTAGGGGCAAGGGTAGGCTGCCCCAAAATGGGCCGCTTTGGTATGAACATTATTTTGTGTTAAAAGCAATCTAAACCCAGCAGATTCAGGAAAAGCTCTTTACCTCCCTCTCAACTGTCTGCCTGTGGCAGGAAAAGAGCTATTAACAGAAACTTACCTGCATAATAGGGCAACCTTTGTTTTCCAAACATCTCCTCTTACCTTCCTGCTAAAGGTCTTTCTGCCTTTTGTGTCTCCAGACCCAATCCCTCTCCTTAGCTCACCTAAGCCTTCTGTTGTCTGGCTGTCTTGGAATTTCCATGTCTTCATGGATTCCCCATATGTAGGAAACTAAATTCGATTTTCTCCAGTGAATCTGTCTTACGCCAATTTGATTCTTAGTCCAGCTAGGACCTTGAACAGCAGAGTAAATTCTTCCTCCCCAACAATACATTCAGTATACATAATATGGGACAGCCAAGTGAGACTCAGAGAAATGGGGTGATTTCCTACTCCCGTGGCTCACCTTATCTCTGGACTTTTAGTTAAATAGCTGGTGATTTTATCAGTTAAGCCAGTTTAAATCATATTTTCTGAAGTTGAAACACTCTAATATATGTCTAAGAATTATATATTTCTGGGAAATAAAAATAATATTTACAAACACTTTGAAAATTTTTCATGTAATTTCAATTCACAGTAACATGTTGCATTTTTTGAATGTGTTTAATCATTAGATCAAGGAAACCTCATTAAAACTATTTTAATAGTTTAATAGGGATAGCAAAAATTTTCAGCAACTAGTTCAAAATCTTCAGTTTTTTAAAGATCACTGATTGAAATACAAAAAGGGTTGCTTTGGGGGCATCTGGGTGGCTCAGTAAGTAAGCGTCTGCCTTCAGCTCAAGTCCTAATCTCAGGGTCCTGGGATCAAGCCCCTTGTGGGGCTACCTGCTTAGCCAGGAGTCTGCTTCTCCCTCTTCCCTGCTCACCCTCTCTTCACTCTGTCTCTCAAATAAATAAATTAAAAACTTAAAAAAAAAAAAAAAAAAAGGCAGTTGCTTTGCCTGAGGGAATGAAAGTAGGACTTTAAGTCTTAAATCAATGCAATCTGTAGGCAAAAATATCTATAGATCCATAATTGAGATTATTTATAGCTGGTCCCTTCTATTGACATTGCAATGTCTGAAATATGGACACAAATCTACAACCCTAAGTTTTATTTATTTTTTTCTATAGTGCAGATGCTACAAAGTATAATTTTGATTAAATAAGTCTAATTGGTTTTTTGACTTTTAATAATTTCATGAGCCAGTTATATCCCACTATTATTAAGAAGAAAGGCATTCCCAAGTTATTTGAAGCACTTTATGAATCACTGCCCAATCATATTTTTTTCCATTATTCCTTCAAAAAGAACCACTGCCTTGAAATTTGGTTTATCATTTCCAAATACTTCTTCATACTTTTATCAATATATGTATCTTTAATTTTTTTTAAGATTTTATTTATTTATTTGAGAGAGAGAGAATGAGAGAAAGAGCCCATAAGAGGAGGAAGGGTCAGAGGAAGAAGCAGACTCCCTGCTGAGCAGGGAGCCCTATGCAGGACTCCATCCTGGGACTCCAGGATCATGACCTGAGCCCAAGGCAGCCGCTTAACCAACTGAGCCAACCAGGCACCCCCAATATATGTATCTTTAAATAACATACAGTTTCATTTAGTTGTGTGGACTTTTTTTAATTTTAAATGTCATTATATACTTATTAACTTTTTTTTCATATCTCCTTGCCTTCTTCTGAATTTGCTTTTTCATAAATAACTCAAGATATATAAAATCATAGACATTCTTTCTTTGGTATCTTTGAGAAAAAATACTCATTTTCAATGTCTGCCAAAACAAATCTTGATAAAATTTGACACTTTGATGTGTTAATATACTAGCAATATTAAGTGAGATTGAACTTTAATTCTAGTGTATGTAACAATAATCTAGGCAAATAATTTCTGAGGATAAACTATGATCTGCCAACAAAGGGTAGTGTAAATGTTGTTATTAGAGGGTTCTATAGCTCCCTAAATCTGGCTGAAGAGTTCTAAAGAAAAATAGAGCTTTTGGAAATGCTGGGGAATAAAATTAGAGACAGGAATATAGAACAAAGGAGATTAATAATTGTGAATTCTTCCTATGGGCAAAACACTGTATTTGGGACCGTATGCATGTCATATCAACAAGAAAAATAAGCACCATTCTTATTAAGACTCCGAGTTGTTCAAGAACACAGGGTTAAAAATGGCAGAGTTCAAAGTGGATCATAGACTTAAATGTAAAATTCAAAACCATACAACTTCTATTAGATAACATGGGAGAATATCATAATCTTGGGTTTGGTGATGACTTTTTAGACACAACACCACAAACATAATTTATAAAAGAAAAAATGGTAAGTTGGATTTTGCTGGGGCGCAAGAATTCCTCTCCACTTAAAGGGTCCTTCTAGCTAAACTAAGAGTCACATTAACATAAAATAGGTTAACAGAAGAAAACCAAACTTAATAGTGTACATATGTGGAATCCACACAGACATGGAAATTCCAAAGACAGGTAAAATGAGGTACATATGTCATTCTGAACTAAAAACAAGAATGTAGGGGTCTGGAACTTCAGAGGAAAGGAATGCACTTCACAGGTCACAGGAAGAGCAGATGTTTGGTAATTAGACGCTTGCCCTGCCTTACAGATGAGTCACTCAGATCACTCAGATAAAATTTATCTCTGCTAATAATCCTTATTCTGGGAAAGACCCCCAACTAAAATTCTTCTATGTAGTTAAGGGGAGGGGACAAAAATTTCTCTTGAGCCTGGAGGGTCTCAATTGCCTTCAGCTCAGAATAATGCCAAAGTGGTCCATCTTGGAGCAGGCTGCCCTTGGCTCCTACACCTTTATTAAAACTAAAAACTGCTCTGAAAAAGACACTGTTAAGAGTATAAAAAGATAAAGGACTTACTAAGAGAAAATCATTATAAAATACATATCTAAAAAAGGACTTGTTTCTAAAATAGACTAAGAACTCTTAGAACCCAACAAACAACTCAGTTTAAAAATGTAGAAAATATGTAAACAGATACTTCATCAAAGGAGATATAAAATGAGACACACACATATGAAATGATGCTCAGCACCATATCTTGCTGGGAATTCCAAATAAGACAACGGTGAGAAGTCACTGCATACCTATTAGAAGGACTAAAATCCGAAACACTGACAATACCTAATGCTGGTAGAGACTGGCGACAACAGGAACTCTGACTCATTGCTGGTGAGAATGCAAAATGGTACAGCCACTTTGGAAGATAGCCTGGCAGTGTCTACAAAGGTAAACATACATAGGCTCACCACAAAATTCAGCACATTCCTAGATCTAGATATTTATCGAAATAAGTTGAAAATCTACGTACACACATAAAACCTGCACATGGATGTTTATAGTAGCCTATTGATCATTACCAAAAATTGGAATCGACCAAGTCATCCTTCAATAGGTAAAGAGATAAAAACCAAACAAAACACTTATAGTATATCTATATAATGGAATATTATTGAGCTATAAGAAAAGTGAGCTATCAAGCTATAAAAAGACATAAAGAAAATTTAAATGCCTATTGCTAAGTGACATAGAGGAAACTGAAATGCATATTACTAAGTGAAAGAAACCCGTCTCAAAAAACTACACACTATGATTCTATCTATATGACATTCTGGAAAGGGCAAAACCATAAAGACAGTAAAAAGATCAGTATTGCCAGAGGATCAAGGGAGGGGAGGATGAATAGGTAGAGCACAGAGAGTTTTTAGGGCAGTGAAACTATTCTGTATGAAACTATAATGGTGAATGCCTTTATCAAAACCTTTAGAACTGTACAACACAAAAAATGAAGCCCAATGTAAACCAAGAACTGTAGCTAGCAATAATGTGTTAATATTGGTTAATCAGTTGTAATAAATGTAGCAAACTAATGTAAGATGTTAATAATAGGAGATACCATATTAATTTAAATTTTTAATAATAGGAGAAACTGTGTATGTGAAGGGGGCAATAAGTTATATGGAAACACTATTTTCTGCACAATTTTTCTGTAATCCAAAAACTGCTCTAAAAAAATAATAAAGTCTATATAAAAAAGTATTCAGAAAAAAATGGCAGGGCTAGAATTTGAACCAGATCAATACATGCTCATTGAGAAGACAAAACCTGAAATTGCATGTGAACAGAGAAGAAATAATCAATCCACTAAGGATACATTAAAATAAGAAAGTGTGAATCCCAAACAGAAGATACAAATTAACCAAAAGAATGTGGGATTCTGAGAACAGGCAGAAATACAGATGAGGAAAGCAATTTCAACATGGTTTCAATAATTAAGCAGAGCTAGACAAGGAAAAATTGTCCTTTTCAAGAGATCTGCTTCTTTAAAAGAAAATAACTTGAATCAAGTACATAATTTAAATGAAATGAATAACAATAAGTGTCTCTCCCTAAAAGTTGGTACTAGAGGATGGATCCACTGACTGAAAATAATAAGACAAAGGTCCAATAGCATTCTAAACCATAAGCAAGTATGTGGCAATCAGGACAAGAATATTTAGTAGTTATCCAAAAATAAAACAAACAAACAAAAAACCACATTTCAAACCAGATTTTTAAAAAATGGATTTCTAACTCTTGTTTAAGCTAGGTATATGCACATTTATTCATTATAACATTAACTGAATGAACAGTCATTAATTTATTTACTCACAAGCCTTCATTAGGTTCTTGAAGCATGCAGGATGCTTGGTGTACAATAGCATTCAAAGGAGATAAAACGCATTTGCATAATTCTAGCAAGGGAAAGGGACATAAAATAAAGAAATGGATTTAAATAACCTAAAACTGCAAATCATGGTAAGTCTAGTAAGAAAAGAATATGGGATATTGGATTTGGAATAAAAGAGGTTTATTACAGACCATTTTAAGTTGATATCCAAGTCTTAAGGGCCTCAGGAGAAGGGATAGAGATAGGAAAAATTGTAGTATATCAGGGAGAAGGAATAACAAAACCAAAACCAAAACCAAACAAAACAAAAACCTTCAGTGTATTTGAAACACTGAAGGAATACCAGTACAAGGTTTGGTGCTATAAATTAGAATTATATATATATACCCGTGTATGTGTGTGTATGTGTGTGTGTGTGTGTGTGTGTGTGTGTACAGACGTTTTCCCCCTTTAATTATTTTTAATTAAAAAATACTTTGAGAACCATTTATATTCACTTTTTTTCTTCTAAGTTTATGATACATGCTAAAACAATAGCTGTATTCTCAATTACAGTATAAGTCAAGGATTAATGACTTGCCACAACACCACAGAAGTCCTAACCTCCAGTGTATTATAAAGGAATATAAAGAAATGTTTAGAATCCTAGTATATTTTATGTGAAGTAAACCCCAAAAATCACATTTCATAAGATTTTTATTTAACTTCCCAAAACATTTCAAGTGACTTTAAACCATAAGCACAAAATATTTCAAGTGACTTTAAACCATAAGCACAATCTCTTTAAACATAATGTTTAAAACTTTTGAAAAAGGGACAGGTAGATCTTTAAAAGATCGGTATTGGTAAAGAATTGTTACAGTAGGGTATGCATTGTGATTTACTTTAAAAATCAAAACTAAATAGGAAGAATATTTAGGCTATACCAATCATAACTTCTGATAAAAGAAAACATGTTTTCCTCTGGAAACATTTTTTATTGAAGTCAAAGAAAAAAGGTATGCTTCAGTCTGTTAATACAGGACATTGGGAAACATAATGGCGCATGTCTTCAAGTATGGCTTTGCAAGAGATAGAGAAATGTTCAAATGAACATCTCTTAAACTGATTCTGCATATGAAAATTGAAAGCATAAAGTTACATGGTAACTTTGTGGAAAAAAATTTTTTGACTAGCTCACATAATGTGCTCTAGATAAAGATCTAGGAAAAAAAATCATGAAATGTATTTCTAATTCTTGTTTAAGTCTTTGTTACATATCAGCTGTCTTATTATTTTGGAAACTGCTGAATCCCAGCATGCATTGGAAATATTAGCAAATTTTTTTAGCCGAAAAATATGTGAAAAATAAATTAATTTGACAAAACATACCTAAGATATGTTAAATATTTTAATGTTCTCATAGGCGTCTAGGAATACGAAAGTGTGTTTTCATTATCCACGTTAGGTAACCTGTAAAAGATTTTATCCTTGAGTAAAATATCTGCATATTTACTATTATAAGGTGCATTTAGGAAATGTGCATATTATCTTAAAAATTTCTTTTTCTATATTTTCAATGACAAACAATACTGTTTTAGAGAAGTGAGAATTATTTCTAATCAAAGCCACTTCCACATTTATGCTAATTTGGGAGTAAATGACCCTCCACAAAGAAAAGAAATAAGCATAAAGAGAACTAACAACACAGATTTCCAATATACTAGAAAAATCTGTCAATTTATCTGCATGATCAATTCATACAGAATCAAACAATTTTGTATAATAAGTTTTCATCATTAAATTTATATTGAGACTCCTCAGTATCAGAAAAAGCATAACTTTGAACAACTATTTTATCACTGACAGGGAAAAGAATGGCAGGTGACAATCAGAAAGAATGGAAAGTATTGAGTTCTGGAGAAAGAAGTCCTACATTCTATAACTGCTTCTGTTAATAACATCTCATTGGGAAAATCAATTGATCTATATAACTTGGTTTTCTCATGAATGAAATAGGAATAATATCAGTATATCACCTGGCCATAGTTATAGTAAAAGGTAAATTAGAACCAGTTATAAAAACCCTTTGTTAAAAAACCAATATATGAATATACATTTATTTTTCATGCTGAAAAGAAACGTATTGGTGTTTTTTTGAATAGTTTACTCAGAGATTATTCAAAAGCACATTTTTTAAAGTCCAATAAATAGTGGGAGGAAAGAGGGTGGAAATGAGCTATGAGGAGACACAGGAAATTTTCTGAGTTAATGGATATGCTCTATATCTTGATTTTGGTGGTATTTACATGGGTAAATACAATTGCCAAAACTCTTTTAATTGTGTATATAAGATCTTTATATTTTATTATATGTAAACTAAACTCTAATTAAAAAAAAAAAGGGCGGCGCCTGTGTGGCTCAATCGGTTAAGCATCAAACTCTTGATTTCGGCTCAGGTCATGATCTCAGGGTCCTAAGACTGAGCCTGGCCAGGGTCCATTCTCAACAGGGAGTCTGCTTGGGATTCTCTTTCTTCTTCTCCCTCTGCCACTCCCCCTGCTCTCTCTCTCTCTCTCTAATAAATAAATCTAAAAAAAATAAAAACTTAAAAACAATTGAGCACCTTATGTAGAGGCTGTTTCTCTCTCTCTCTCTATTAAGATTTTATTTATTTGCGAGTGAGAGAGAGCGCACAAGCTAGCAGAGGAGCAGAGGGAGAGGGACAAACAGACTCCCCACTGAGTGGGGAGCCCCATGCAGGGATTGATGCCAGGACCCTGAGTCATGACCTGAGCTGAAGTCAGACACTTAACTGACTGAGCCACCCAGGCACCTCGAGGCCATTTCTCTTAAAAGATTACCCTGTCTACTCCCCGGAAAAAAAGGAAACAGTAAGGGAAGATAGGTTACTTAGAAAAATGAGGCTTTTGAATATGATTTTACTTTATCACTGTCTTCAAATAACATAATACCATGCCACATATAACATAAGAGCCTTACTAAAAATACAGTGATTTTCCTTTCCCTTCCTTTGTACTATTGTTATCAAAAAGCAATTTTACTTAATCAGTGAATTCTAAAGCCTATTTGTAAAGTTATAATTGGTCATAGGATGTATTCACCTGTCAAAGAAAGTATACTTACTCCTTGAGTTACTATTTTTTTTTGATGAAATTGGAACTATGTCAGGTTCCACTGAAAGATAACTATTGAGTCTTTCATAAATTTGTTGGAACCTCAGTGATGGCTGCTCTCCCCTGGGAAGTGAGGGGTAGGCAGTGACAATATATGTATGATTTCATATCAAAGGCAAGACCAGTTCAAAGTCATCTGTAGCCATGAATCTGCAGTCACACAGACCTTGGTCTGATATTTGGGTTTGCCACTTTCTAACACTGTGATTTTGCTTAAGTTACTGAAAATATCCAAGTCTTGGTTCTCTCATATGTAAAATGGGCATATACAAAGCCTCACTGAGAGATTTTATTCTAGTACAAAATGATACAAACTAGAAGTGTCTCATCAACTGCTTGTGTTAATGTAATATTAAATCTGTCCACAAAAATAATTTGATAAAATCTATCTAAATCTTGAAGGCTGACACACTTGGATTTTGCATTTTGAATTCTAGGAATTTATTGTCCAAATATACAAATATATGCATGCAAAGAGGCACACATAATTAATTTCCCCAAACAATTGTTTATACTGGAAAAGATTAAAAATTCCCTAAGTGGTCACTATGCTATATTAATAAAATAAAGTATGGTGTAGCTATCCAAAAAGAAGGTGAAAGATCTACATACTGACATATATTTTGTTCAAAATTCTGGTTTTTATAAAGGAAAAACCTTCCATCTGCTAAAAGGTGGATCTCGTATTGCCATTGCCTGGATTAAAATTCTGTTATGGTCTTAACTTTTATATTAGTAATTATTTTACTTTTATATTAGCAATTTGGGTTCCTATATATAAACTAGGCAAAACAACGCCCAAAATTTTTAAAAAGAAAAAAAAATCTCTAGTAAAATCGCATAATTTTGTATTTTCACTCAATATGTTAAAAATATGTTGATCGATATAGATTTTTACTTCTACTCGTTAAATGGCAAACTTTTTTTTCAGTTATATCCATAAAAAATTTTAAACATTTCCTTATAAGAAGCATGAAAAGTTCTAATATATAGTGTTTCATAATTTAAGGCATCTACGATGCATTTACATAAATTATAAACTGAGAGGAAGAAAAAAAAATCATATGGCTAACTGGGAACAAACCTTCCTGTTGTCTGAAAGTCTACTTTGTAGTGTCCATAAGAAAAGCAGGCCAAAGCATCAACACGGATGCCAATACACAGACAGCAAAGGAGCCAGATGCTGTTGGCAAAACATGCTCCAGAGTGTGGCATCTGGGTCCAATAACTGCCATACAGAGCCCCATCTGTAGCTAAAGCTGTTGACTCTGCTTTGGGGGAAGAAAAATCAGAAATAAAGAAGGCAGTTAAATTCTAAACCATGCCAGGAATAGCAGAAGGCAGGTTGCAGTCAGCATTCAAATTACATCCCTAGCCCATTTTGCTTTTTAATGTCTTGAAACTGTGTAAACACTAAACTACGTTAACTCCAGTTGTTTTGAGATGAGCACACATAGGTAAATTCAGTGACTCGGAACACATAGATCACTTAAAGAGATTCGATATTCCTGCAAATATTCATTTTCCTAACATTTTTGTTCTCAAGGAATATAAGCATATAGTCAATGAAATACAATTTTCATTTGATCTATTAAAATGTATGCTATGTTAAGTACTCATGATGGTGTGCAATGTGAATTTCTTCAAAAGCATGAAATTTAAGAATATTCCCTGAAATTACTGATGTTTCCTTTGGACTGACTCTTCACAAAATGAAGTAAGAGATTCTTTGTATCTTTTACTGAGAGTCCTGAAATTTTTGTTCAGTGGAAATCTGTGAGAAAACTTCAAGAGCTCTAAACTTTAACTAAACTCTTTCTTAAATACAAAGAATAATGTAATCTCTTTTTAGTGGTCTCCATTTACTATACACACAAATATATAAAATGAAATAAGTTAATATCAATATGATCCCACAGATTCATCATTTATAAAAAGTTGCTCTAGTCTTATTCATACATATATTTTTGAAAACATGGTAAATGTTGGGAATAATAAAAACTAGGATATTTAGAGTTTAATACATATCAAGAAATGAGCTAAATACTTTGTGTACAGGATTTTATTTAATTATCATCATAACTCGGTGAGGTATAACTATTATTTTTCATACTTTCTAGATTAAAAAAAAAAACCTGAAAGCTTAAGGATATAAATAAAATTCCTTAACCTAATTCACACTAATCTTTAAGGATAAAACCAAATTTGATATCCTATATCCAGATACTCTGACCCTCAAATCCATGTTTTCTCTGTCTCTGTCTCTGTCCTCTCTCTCTCTCCCATATAAATAATATAAAACATAATTTGGTATAATCACTTCAGTAATGGCAGAAGAAAGACTTCTGAAAATCTACTCCTCCTTAAAAGAAACAAGAACAGTGGCAACATGGTCAAATCAACTTTCCCAGAACTCTGTAAATAAACTAAAGGCTTGCAAAAGTTGAAGAGTGTTTATTCAAGAAAAATGGTTGACTCTCATAAGCATAGTCACCTTTGTAGTGGTTACTTGCAGTATTCCCATTCCCTTTTCCCCAGCTCTGCAATAGACTTGAAAACCAACAGCACTGCAATTATGGCATCTGCTAAACCAACAGCCTAACTAACATCCACTGAGGAGCAGAACAGGTTTGGAACTCACCCAAAAGATCTTTCCCAGGAATGTCATTATTTCATTGGTCTGGTAACTGCATGAAAATTTCCATTTTCAGGAACAGACTTTATTTGACCTGACTCAAAGCTTACTCTTTTCAAAAAGCCTTATATAAAGGGCATTTATTAATAATAGTCAGTAGTAATTGCCTAATATTGTAGCTGCCTGAGGTGATGATTCCAGTTAAGGCTAAGAAGAGGCTGACCAATACACTTAAAATAAAAAGTGGGCAATGAGATGTTCATAGAGGTCTTTGAAAAGGTAGACTTATTCTTGGGAAATTAGAAGACAACACAACATGAAAGTCTGCACAGGTCTAAGAAAGATAGGAAAAGACCTTAATCTCTTATTCCTGACTGACCTTGAGCCTCTTTGCAAGCAGATACTGGAGAATAAGACAGTTGTAAAATGCCTGGCTAAGTGTAGAATGCATGCCTCATCATATGCACACAGTAAGACTCGCAGGTTTATTAGTTTGAGGAAATTATAGAAAATCTCTGTTAAATCTTTAGTTGTCCACTAGATTAGTCAAGCTTAGACTTGAATAGCCACAAGTGACAAAGAAAATGATTTATAGAACTATTTCAGAAAAATCTCTAAACAAACAATAGCAGAAACAAAAAATTAAAAAAAATATATAATAAAAAATGCAGTAACAACTGTGAAGAAGCAGGATCTGATTTCCAGATTTGCCACATTATACTCTTTAAAAGATCAAGTGTTCATAAAAAATTATGAGTCATACAGAGACAGAGAAGTATGACACATATATAGAAATATATAGAAATCTATACCTCCAAATAAACTCAAAGTATGACACATAATAGCCTGAAGAAGGTGGGAGAGAATGAAGCAATGGTGGAGCAAAGTTTTTGTATACTATTGAAATTAAGTCAGTATTAATACTATGTAGATTGTTTTAGGTTAAGAAGTTAATTGTAATCTATAGGAGAAACTAGGAAACCAGGAGAAACTAGGAAGTCTCGATATTGGACTTACTTGACACAGATATTAAATCAACTAAAATAAATGAGTTCAAAGAAAAATAGAAGCCATATCTAAGTAATTAAAGAAAGTGGGGCACTTGGATGGCTTAGTCGGTTAAGCTTCCGACTCTTGATATTTGCTCAGGTTATGATCTCAGGGTCCTGAAATGGAGCCCCTCCTCACCTCTGCTCTGGGTGTGGAGCCTACTTTAGATTCTTTCACACCCTCTCCCTTTGCCCCTCCCTCCTGCTTGCGTGCATGCACAGGCTCACGCACTCTCTCTCTCTCAAAAAAAGGAATAAATAGGTAAGTGTGAGATTGATATTTTGCCAATTTGAGAATATAAAGAGATATCAATTATAAATAAGAACACAACAGAAATTCTGGAATTAAAAGTATAAAAAATAAAAATTAAAAATTACTAGAGGGGCACACCACTAGATTTAAGTTGGTAGAAGAAGGAAGCAGTGCATTTGAAGATAAATCAATTAAGATTATGGATCCTGAAGATCAAAAAGAACAATGAACAGAGCCTCAGTGACCTGTGGGACACCAGGAGAACATTAACATACACATGTGAGAGTTCTAGAATCAGAAGAGGGAGAGGGAAAAGAAGACATAAAATATTTAAAGAAATAAAGGCCAAAACTTTCTAAATTGATGAAAAATATTAATCTATACCCCCAAGAAGCTCATTGATCTCCAGGTAAAATAAACTCAAAGACATAAAAGGCTAATCAATCACATGATAATCAACCTGTCAAAAGACAAAGAATTTTGGTAGCCTCAAGAGAAAATGATTCATTATGTACAAGGGATCCTCAGTACAATTAACAATTGACTTATCAGAAACCATGTAGTCCAGATATACTTTAAGTGCTGAAAGTAAAAGACTGTCAACCACGAATTCTGTGTATCTTAAAGCTATCCCTTAAGTTAAAGGAGAAATTAAGACATTCCCAGATAAAACAGAACTGGGAGAATTCATCAGCTGCAGATCTGCCCTATAAGAAACAGAAAGAAAATCCTTTAGATTAAGATGAAAAGATACTAGACAGTAATCTGAATTCACACACAAAAATAAAGAGCACTGGTAACGGTAACCATATAGGTAAATATAAAATGCAGTATAAAGGTATTTTTGCTTATTACTCTTTTCATTTCCTATCTGATTTAAAAGACAGTATATAAAACAATCCTATAAAATTGTGTTGATGGGTTTATAATAATAATAGCCTGAAGAAGGTGGGAGGGAATGAAGCAATGGTGGAGCAAAGTGTTTGTATACTATTGAAATTAAGTCAGTATTAATACTATGTAGATTGTTTTAGGTTAAGAAGTTAATTGTAATCTATAGGAAACTACTAAGAAACTAATTAAAAATGTATAGTAAAAATAAAAAGGAAATTAAAGTGTAATACCAGGAAAAACCTAACACAAGAGAAGGCAACAATGGAGGAATAAAGGAACCAAAAAGACATAACACGTAAAATAAAACAACATATATAAAACTCGATTTCATTAGTAATGTTAAATGTAAATTAGGTAGATATTTCAATAAAGACAGAATAGACAGAATGGGTTTTTAAGAACAAACAAATCATATCTTATCTATAAGAAAGAAGCTTTATATTCAAAGTCACAAATATGTTAAAAATAATAAGTTAGAAAAATATATACTATGCATCAATAATCAAAAAAGAGCTGAGACAGCTATACTAATGTCAGGCAAAATACACTTTAAGCAAAAAAATGTTACTCAGGACAAATATTTAAATCCGTCAAAGATCTAACAATTAGATCTTAGAGCCTTAAGATCTAACTTAAGTAAATGAAGCAAAATGTGGCAGACTGAAGGGATTAATAAATAATTCGACAGTAACAATTGCAAACTTTAATTCTATAATGGATAGAACAAATTGGCAGAAAATGCAGGATATAAAAGACTTGATCAACATATAAACCAACTAGACCTAAAAGACCCCTATAGAACATTCCACATAACAACAGTGGAATATGCACTCTTGTCAAATACATATAGAACATATGTTAAGTTATAATATATGCCTCAGTTAATTTTAAAAGATTTGACTCACACAAAATAAGTTTTATTGCCACAATAAAAGTAGAAATCATAAGAAAACTAGGGAATTTACAAATAAATGAAAATTAAACAACACACTCCCATATAACCAATGAGTCAAAGAATAAATAACATAGGAAACTAGGAAATATTCTGAGATAAATGAAAATGAATACACAAACTATCAAAAAATTATGAGATGTAGCTAAAGCAGTGCTTGGAGTGAAATTTACAGCTGTAAATACCCGTATTAAAAAAGAACAGAGATCTCAAATCAATGATGTCACCACTGACCTAAAGAAACTAGAAAAAGAAAACTAAACCCAGACCAAGCAGAAGGAAGAAGATAATGAGATTAATGAAATAGAGAATAAAAAAGAATAGATAAAAACAATGAAACTCAAAATTGGTTCATTCAAAGGACAAATATTGAACTAGACTGGCCAAGAAAAAATAGAGAAGACTCATACTACTAGATTCTGAAACAGAAAGATAATGGATTACTATAACCTTATAGAAATAAAGGGATTCTGAAGGGATACTATGAACAATTACATACCAACCAATTAGATAACCTAAATGAAATGGTCAAATTTCCTGGAAAGATAAAAACTTCCTAAACCAACTTAAGAATAAAAAGAAAATCTGAACAGACTTATAACAAGGAGAGATACTGAATTAGTAATCAAAACTTTCCCACAAAATAACCCCATGATCAGATGGTGTTATTAGCAGATTTTACCAAACATTTAAAGAATAATTATTACCAATTCTTCTATAACTCTTCCAGTGGAGAAGGGGATAATTCTCAACACATTTCTGTGTGTGTCCAAAATTATCCTGATACCAAAACCAGCCAAAGATATCACACACACAAAAAGAAAACTGCAGACCATTATGACTTTTATGAATATAGACACAAATTTGTTCAACAAAATACTAACAAACTGAATTCAGCAAGATTTAAAAAGGATTATATATCATAACCAATTGGAATTTATAATAAAAATGCAAGATTAGTTCAAAATTGTAAAATCAGTGAATACAGTGCACCATATTAATAGTGCATCAAATGCATTTGATAATATGCAAAATATTTTCATAAAAAAAGAGAATGTCTAGAACGTGCTACAAGTGCACCAATGAAATATCCACAGCTAACATTATACTCATTGGTGAAAGACCACATGATTTTCTTTTAAGCTCAGCAATAAGACAGGGATATTCAGTCTTGCCACCTCTATTCAACACTGTATTGGAGGTTTATTCAGAATAATTAGGCATGGAAAAAAAAAATCCAGATTGGAAATGTAGAAGTAAAACTATCTCTATTATCAGATATGGAATATCTTGACGATTCTACAAAAAATTATTAGAACTAATAAATGAGGTCATCAAGGTTGCAGATTACATGACTGATATACAAAAATCAGTGGTATTCCTATATATTAGAGATGAAAATTTTTAAAAATGATATCTGCATGGAGCACTGGCTGTTACGCGCAAACAATGAATCATAGAACACTACATAAAAAACTAATGATGTAATGTATGGTGGTTAACATAACATAATAATAAAAAAAATGACATTAAGAGAACAATTCCATTTTTGAGAACATCAAAATAAATCAAATTCTTAAGAATAAACTTAACAAGGAAATGGAATACTTGTACATTGAAAACTACAAAACATGGTTGAAGAAATTAAAGAAGCTATAAATAAATGGAAAGACATTCCATGAACATGTATTGGAAGACTCATTATTATTAATATAGCAATATTTTCCAAATAGACATCCAGATTCAATGCAAACCCTATTAAAATCCTGGCTGCCTTTTTTGTTCTGCAGAAATTGATAAACTGATACTAAAATTCATACGGAAATGCAAGGATCTCAGCCAACACTAAACAATCTTGAAACAGAAAAAAAAGAGAAAAAAAAAGAAAAAAAAAGTTAGAGAGACACTTCCTGATTTTAAAATTGCTAAAAGCTACAATAAGAGAAAGTGGTACTGGATAAAAAAAAAAAGGCAAAGGTCAGTGAAATAGAATTGAGAATCCAGAAATAATCTCTCATGTTTTTGTTCAAATGATTTAAAGGAAGGGTGCCAAGGCAATTTAATGTAGAAAAATATCTATTTGCAAAAGAATGAAGATGGACCCTTCCCTCATGCCATACACACACAAAATAATTAACTCAAAATGATTACCAAAATATAAAGGCTAATACTATAAAACTCTTAGAAGAAAATAGAGGAATAAACCTTTGTGACTCCAAGTCAGACAACAGTTTCTCAGCTATGACACCAGAAGTGAAGTGACAAAAGAACACATAGATCAGTTGATTTTCATAAAAATTAAAATTGTGCTTCAAAGGGTACCATTAGGAAAGTGAAAACATAACCCACAGAATGGGAGGAAATATTTACAAATCATATCTGATTAGGGACTTGTATCCAAAATATATAAAAATTCCTACAAAAAAGGACAAGCCGATTCCCAGATGGGTAAAAATTTGAAGAGATATATCTTCAAAGAATATATATACACCCTGCCAAAAAGCACATCGTAAGATGGTTAACATCACTAGTCCTTATATAAATGCAAATCAAATGCATATTGAAATACCACTTCACACCCCCCTAGGATGTCTAAAATGAAAAGACATACATCAAATATTGACAAGGGTGTGGAGAAATTGATATTCTCATAGCTTGCTGGTAGGTTTGTAGAATAGTGCATCCACTTTGGAAAAGACCTGAAAGTTCCTCTAAAACTTAAACATAGAGTTACTATGATCCAGCAATTCCCCAACTAGTTACATATTCAAAAGAATTGGAAATATATGTTCACACACATACTTGTGCATTAATATTTGTAACAGCATTATTCATAGCAGTCAAAAAGTAAGAACAACCTAAATGTCCACCAACTGAAAAATAGATAAAGGTCTTATAACCATACAATGTAATAATATTATTTGGCTATAAAAATGAATGAACTACTGATACTTGCTGTAGCATAAACCTTGAAAACATGATGTTAAGTGTGATAAGCCAGTCAAAAAAGATCACATATTGCATGATTCCATTCATGTGAAATGTGCAGAATAGGTAAATCCATAGAGAGAGAAAACAGATTAGTGGTTTTTAGGGCCTGGGGGAGGAGAGCATGGGGAGGGACCACTCATGGGTATGGGGATGAAAGTGTTCTAAAATGAGGTTGTGTAATGGTTCTATTTCTCTGTGAATATAATACAAACTCCTGAATTGTCCTCTTTCAAAGAGTGACTTATAAACTATGCAAATTATGTCTCAAGAAAGTTATCATAAAAAAATAACTTGGTAAGGAAATTCCTAAATAGTGAGTCATCATATTTATATAACACATGTAATATACAAATTACGCTCACTTCATTGATAGTGTTTAGTGAATTCTCTCCTCTTTTTACAATCTGATAAAGCCAATGTTAACATAATATTAATATTAACATACTATCTCTAAAATCACAAAGAAGAGACACAATCAGAAAGCCTACTTCAGTTGGACTTCTAAAAAAATAAAACACAGTATCTTGGAAGTAAAATCAGTAATCTATTAAAAATCTGAGGAATGATAAAATGACTGAGAGTTTGTGTTAAGTGGCAAAGTCTTCTGATACATTTATAAATTTAAGTCATTAAGAGCACAATTAGTGGTGTCAGAGTTATCTAGAAAGACTGATTATGTCTCATGAATATTAAAAGAAAGTATATTTTAAGTAAGCCTTATAAACTGTTGCTTGTTTTGTATTAGATCTTTAAGAAATAGCAAATAGCAGTTATCTAAATAAAGGTACTATTGTGTTGGATAATAAATTAATATGAGTCTTCTTGTTCTGTTTGATATACAGTATGAAAATAATATATTTTGGACCAATAGGTGGACAAACATAAGTGATATATTTCCCATAAACACGCACATTGTGTATTTTTCTCCACACATCTGTATGGTACTGTATTTTGGGAAAGAGAAAGCAAAACTAACATCCAATATATATTTGGTTATTAAACTTTCGGAATATTATCAATAGCTATTCAGAATTTCTATTTTTTTTTTTTAAGATTTTATTTATTTATTTGACAGAGAAAGAGACAGCGAGAGAGGGAACACAAGCAGGGGGAGTGGGAGAGGGAGAAGCAGGCTCTCCATTGAGAGATGCGGGGCTCAACCCCAGGACCCTGGGATCACGACCTGAGCCGAAGGCAGACACTTAATGACTGAGCCACCCAGGCGCCCCCAGAATTTCTATTTAGAGCTTATTCAGATTTCTCATCTAGAAACTAATACAATGGGATTATGGAAAATGTGGACTAATTAATGTAAAATTTATCAATAATTTGGTGAAAGTAATCCAAATTCATGATAATCTCTAGGTAATAAACTGAAAGTTTTAATTCAACAGACCCATGAAGGAGTCATATTGTGGCACGCATTTTGCATGGAATGATCCAAAACACTGAGATGACAAAAGCATGTTTTGAGAAATAAATGCATTTGTAACACGTGTCAGATCTGGACATTGCATTTCCAAGTTTAACACAAATTTCAAATGAATGTCGACACTATCTTGTCAGGAAATGGCTCTTTATCTTGAGATCATTATTTTAATTAATGGATGAAAAGTGAAAATAGTGTCTGGAATTATCCCAAGGACACTGAATACTCCAAGTAATTTCATGAAGAAACCGATAAATACATTACTCACCGATAGCTATTGTAGAGGTCAGTACAGGTGGAATTGTTCTTACAAGGATTCATTTTGCAGTCACTGGATTCTTGTTCACAAAACCTTCCTTCCCAACCAGCTAAGCAGACACACTGGTAGCTCTAAGGGAATATGAAGATTATACAACCTTTATGTTATTTCTTTCTATGAAGCCTATAATCCAGTTATTACTCCTGGCTATTTTGATCTCTGTCAATTTATGCCTATTTTAATTTTTATAGAATGTCAATACTTCTCCAAAATTACTTTTACCACAGTTTAAAAACTATGTGAACAGTTTCTTTAGTATTTAATTCAATAAAAATAAATATGTATTATTCTCAGGACACAAAACTCTTGGTTTTGTTAAATATCTTAATATAAAAATAGTGTCTTAGTGATATGAGGTTAGTGATCGTGTAAAACTAAATAACTAAATACATAACTCAGCAACTAGTTCATGACTTAAAAAAATGTAACTACAACAAATAAACCTGACAGTTTTGTGGCATTATTTACAAATAATTAATCTACATCAACATAGTATTGTTGGTCAACTGAAGTTGCAAAACTTTGAATATCATTTTTCTAAGAGATAGAGTAGGCCAATAACAATATTCAAAATACTAAAAGTAAAATCACTTTTCCAGGATTGGGAAAACAAACAAAAGAAAACATCTCAAAGTACTGTGGGACAATAATTTATATATTAGAAATACTTGCAAAGAACAGGACTCTTGTAAAAAAATAGAATTTGGGCTTGTTTACATTTAGAGATTCTAGATTTAGAATAATGAAAAAATACTAAAATCAATGTTAGCTGTTCTCTTAATCGTCACTGTTCCATACGTAGCCACTAGCCACATGTGGTTATAGAGCATTGACATGTGGCTGGTATCAACTGAGATGTGATTGAATTTGAAGATTTAGTATGCAAAAAAGAATGTAAAGCATTTTACTAATAATTTTATTACTTACATGTTATAATGGTAATGATTTGGATATAAAGAGTTAAACAAAACATATTAAAATTGTATTGCGGCTGCTAGAAAATTTAAAACACACACACAGGTCTCATTCCTTTTCTGTGTTAGATGATGGCAACCCAGTTTCTCCACTTGCAAATAGAGTTAAGAAGTCTACATAGTTATATGCACATATATGAGGAGCAGGAGCTCTCTGAGATTAAAGAACCTGTTCTACTTTAATACATTCCAGTTTCTTGAGGAGGTCTGGCACCTAATAGATGCTTAATACATGTTAGTTGAACGCATGAAAAAGAATAAATATGATAGGAAAAGTAAAAGCTGAAATAACCAAAATGTATTTCAAAAGGATTCTATATGTTTGCTAGAGGTGGAGAGCAGATTTGTTTTGAGAATTACAGTCAAACAACATATTAATCAGAGGAATAAATTCATGCTCCATGTATTTTCATTTAGGTTACAATAATTCAAATGTATGAGAAATGCCACTGAGTATTCTCCTTTGGTTTAATAGGGTCAATTGGTTTGCTATGGCTTGTGAGCAGCTGAAAAGCAGAGGGGGATGAGAGTCACCACATTGTCAACACTGGGCTTTATTCTTGACATATGTGTTAATTCTCCAGGGTACTCATTAATACTACTCATGGCTTGCAGGATCTTAGCTGTAATTTTCTCATGCATTGTGGCCCCTACATTGTTAATGTTCTCAATGAGTTTGGTTACATTTGGAAAGTTTTCACTGATTGTATTTGACTTATTATTTTTCCTTCCTTTTTTTGTAGGCATTGATAAAGGACTTACATGAAAATTGATGTAATGATTATATTTATTTGAAATGAAAGCAATTCTATGGTAAGCAAGGCAAGTGTCTGCTGTAGGTAAATGGGGAAAACTACCCAACTCAGTGATGGAAATTAAGGCAGAGTGGGATGGAAAACATACGTGTAAGTCTGTGGGACAAATGAGGTGCCCTGTTCACTTTCTAAGAGGTATGAATCATTTTTGTAAAGACAAAAACACAAGTCTACTACTGTAGACTTTTATTTTGACATCTCAGTAATAATTTGAAATGAATTTAGCAAGTGAGTCAAAAAGCCAATCAAATATCTTTTCCATTAAAGCCATACATTCCTTAAAAGATAATAATTATTGGTATTCTTGATGATTTAATAATTAGTGGAAAATTATCATCAATTTAATGGTGTAATTATCATTACATTGTCAGGTACCACAGCAGTGATCTCTAGATATGATAAAATTTGTACAAAAAGGAAACATAAAAAAATGAGGAAATAGATTTTTTAAATAATTAAACATTAAAACTATAAATTTTGAAGAAAGCAGAAATGAATATGAACTAGCAATAACCCGGAGTTCAAGTATTTCTATTCATCTGTTGCTCACATAATTCAGAAGCGTTTTTCTGAATTTAGACACTCTTTGTACAAAGCTCTTATCCATTCAACATTGAAAAGTTAATTCCAGTAATTTTAAATAATAGTTAAAGCTAAAATACTATTTTTTAAACCATATTACCAAAAACCATATTGTCCAAAAATAACAAAAGAGAGTAACCACAGATTTAGGAAGCTCTCCAGACCTATGCTGGATAAGTACAAAGAAATCTCATTGAGGGAGAATTAAAGATGAAGAGTAAATTTTAAAAGCAGCCAAGGAATAAAGACATATTACTTTCAAAGGGCCAAGACTGACATCTTACTTCCCAATAGTGGAAGTAAGAACCTAGTAACAAATATTCTAATGGAGTGAAAGAAAATAACTGTCAACCTAAAAGTCTATCCACAGTAAAAAATACCCTTTTTGGGAAAGGAGAATAAACACATTTTTAGAAAACCAACACCTCAGAATTTACTGCAATGTTTAAGATTGTGGGTATTTGGTGACAGCCAGCCAGGATTTCAACTAAGCTCCATGAATTATTAACTATGTAATCATAAGCATGTTATTAATCTCAAAAACATCAGAAATAACGGTACCTGATTGATAAGAGTGTGAGGATTAAATGAGTACTTAGTATAGAACTTCATATGATATCTGACTTATAGTAAGATACCAGTAAATTTTAACTAAAATATTCTTTTTTGCGGGGGAGGGGCAAAGGGAGAGGAAGAGAGAATCTTAAGCAGGCTCCATGCCTACCCGGAGCTCAGTCTCACAACCCTAAGATCATGACCTGAGCCGAAATCAAGACCCAGACACTTTAACAGACTGAGCTACCCAGTCACCCCTAAAATGTTCTTTTATCCAGTGAATTATTCAGGTAGTCTGAACTATTCCTCAGTCTCTGATTCCTGCTTCTTTGACATTTTTCCACCTGGAATGCTTTTGCTTACTTCCCCCAAACCCAAATTTCCAAAGTTTATTCTTCCCTCAAGGTGAAAATAAATGTCACATTCTAACTTAACCTGGATCATTTCCTACAGTATACTTTCGTCTCTCACAATTACTATTTTACCTTTTTTGATACTTTTAAAGTACATTAGTTATTCATGTATATATTCTCTTTTCCAGTTAGTACTTATGATATTTAAAATATTTTATTGTGTTTTTCTCTAATGTAAAATATAAATAAAAATATAAATTCTAAGAAGGCAGGGACTTAATGTTTTTGCTCAGTTATCATTAGTATTTGGAATACTGTTTATATCTGACTAAAAGAATGGATGTTAGAACATAAAATATACATGATATTAATTGGTAATAATATAGTCATAGTGAATATTATGTTTAAGAACTTTTTAGATATTAAATCATCTCATTTTCCTAACAAGAAAAAGTATATTTTAGAATACATTTAATAACCCTTCATATAAACATTCAACTAAAAACCAGTTCTATAACTAAGGATTGGAAATCCCAATAAAAGAAAAATTGGATTAGTTCCATTATAAAAAGTGTTTACATATTCAGATCATTATATTTGATTCAATCTTAGCCACAAAATTTATCTTACAAAAATATTTCCTGTGTAAAACTTACTTTTAGATTCCTGAAAATTTAGATACACACCAAAAGAATAAAAATAACAAAATTTTCAAATTGTGGTCTCTTTCTGATACATTACTCATATCTAGGCAGAAAAACAAATACTTCTTTTTTCTTTAATAAAAATTTTAAAAAATGAAGTAAAATTCATAATAAATTCAGTCCTTGTAAGAATAATGAGCTCTGCCTATTGACTTATAGTCTGTTTCCTTTTAATGTTATTTTTAGAATTCATTTTAATCTATAAAGACTTGCAAAATTGGCTATAGACACAAAGATTGCCAAATACTGGATATAATGATACTCAAGTTTAGATATAATACAGTAATATTTATTCTTAAAAACAAACAAAACTATGTTGATATGGTTTCTTTCAACTGCAGAAAGTGATTTATCTTGGTTCTTAAAATCTAAAGTGAAATAATATGTATTATTCTGACAGAAAGTTAATGGAATATTTAAAAACAATTTCTGTAAAAAGCTGTAAGTGCTGAATTTGATTGAACATATTTTGAAACAAGGCAATGAAAATACATGTTAAATTGAGTGGTATTTTCAAGGCAGAACTGTTTTAGAAAAGCACAGTTTCTTTAACTTGGGGAAATGTAACATATGAAGAGAATGAAAAGCCACATGTAAGATGTGAATGTTGATAGGGCATAAATCAAATTATATTGACCTTTTAAAAACACTTTCTAAAGGAAATATAAACCTGTAAGAAACCCAGTCATTGTTTTCACGTAAAGATTTTTTTTTTTTTTTGGTTAGTAATAAGAAAAGCAGATTACTATTTTAGTGCCTATTCTAAATGAGGAAATGGCTTTAAGTACAAATTTCCACTTTCATTACAATTAGTTATTTCATTATAATTAATTCATTATAATTTCATTCTCTTACTGAATGTCCTACTTTAGTAAATAAACTATTTGCAATAGTTTCCAAAGGGTTTCTTTACCTATAACATTTTCTTTTTTTTTTTTTTTTTAAGATTTTATTTATTTATCTGAGAGAACATAAGCAGTGGGGAGGGGCAGAAGGAGGGAGCAGTGGGGAGGGAGCAGTGGAAGGGGCAGAGGGAGGAGCATACTCCCTGCTGATTAGGAAGCCCAACCTGGGGCTTGATCCTAAGACCCGGAGATCATTACCTGAGCTGAAGGCAGGTGCTTAACCAGCTGAACCACCCAGGCGCCCCTCAATTTGTTAATTCAGTGACATTTATTTTCACTATTGAAAAGAAAAATTTCATTTTAACTTTGAATCATGTCCCTGAATAACTGTTTTTCAGGGCATAACTTCTCCAACAAACTTTCCTCCTGATAACTGGCTTCTTTATTATTGAAATTATTTCTACTCTTATTTGGTCAGTTTTCCTTTATTTTTCAACTGATACTGTCATTCCATGATTTGTTTTTTTTTAAATTCTGACAGAAAGGTGGAGAATAAAACCACTCTTAGGAAACATAGTTGTAACCATAAAACAAAACCTTAAGTTTTGATTTTATAAAACATTCAACTAAAAACCAGTTCTATAACTAGGATTAGAAATCCCAATAAAAGAAAAATTGGATTAGTTCCAGGTGCCCCACCTTTAACAGTCTTTCTTTCTTTTTCCTTCCTTTCTCTCTTTCTTTCCTTTTTTTCTTTTCTCTTCTTTTTTCTTTTTCTCTTTCTTTTCTTTCTTTCTTCTCTCTCTCTCTTTCCTCTCTCTCCTTCCTTCCTGCCTTTCCTCCCTTTTTTCTTTCCTTTTTTTTTAAAACTAGACTAGAAGGGCTTAGGCTACCAGTACCAGAATTTTATTCTTTACTAATATTATAGCTACCGTGGGAAAATAACTCATCTGTCATCAGACACATTTCTAGTATCCTGAATACTACTTTCCATATTGATTCAATTTGACAACTGGAGATATAGTCTATTACCCAAAGCTTTATCCCCAGGACATATATAATATTTAAGAATACAAAAACTGTAATCTTCCAAAAGACTATCACAAACATAAAGATGCCAAAATATGAATGCAATTCTGCTATAGATAGTGTAGATATTTGGGACAATTACTTTTTGGTCTGAAAGTCAAATGACAAAGATAATGCAAGCACATCATAAACTAAACATCACTTATTTCCCCCCATCAGGCTTTTTCTAAAATATTTCACAGAAGAGGGCTCCTGGGTGGCTTAGTCGGTTAGGTGTCAGACTCTTGGTTTTGGCTCAGGTCATTATCTCAGGGTCTTGAGATCCAGCCCCAGATCGGCCCAGCGCTGGGTGGGGAGTCTGCTTGGGACTCTTTCCCCCTCCCTCTCCCTGTGCTCCTCCCTCTGCTTGCATTCTCTCGCTCTTAAATAAATATGTAAATAAATAAATAAATATAAAAAATATCTCACAGAAAGATAATATATAGTTCCTTTTCTCATACTGTTTTCTGGCACATTAGAAAGCCCACAGAATTTCACATCTTTTATTACTCAAAGCTGTCTTAAACAATAGATTATTTGGTCCAGTGGTTTTAAAAATTTTTGTTAATTTTTGTAGAAGCCCTCATACAAACATAATTCCCTAGGGAGTGAAAGGAAATAAAGCAGCATAAAGCAGATCTGCTCTGAGCAAAACAAGGAAAGGAAGTACAGAGCCCTACCCACTGAGCTGTCCTAGCCACTCTCTCCCTTCCCCACCTGTCCATGAAGACATTATTAAGCCCCAATGAGTCTCCAAACACAAACTGAAGAACACTGATCCAACCAACCTATTTCATTTTATAATGAGGAAACTGAACTCATGGAGGTTAAATTAATTTGTTCAAGCTACTATAACTAGCTGATGGCAAACTGGAATTAGAACTCATGTCTCTTGATTCCCCATGGTATTCCCAAATGTAGCCTTAAAAAATCAATTCAAAACATCTGGTAAATTAGCAAATTCAGAAATGTATTTTTTGAGATGTACCTTGAAGACAATGTGGGAATTTTAAGGCAATCTTCAAATCATGTACATTGAATAATCCTCTTACATGAATTTCCATATTCTTTTTTTCTCTGTGTACCAGAAAGTTGCCAGATGGTCTAGTTGATACCAACATGATGCCAGGCAAACAGCAGTGACCAATAATCATTATCCTTACTCTCATAATAGAGATGGCAAAGGAGAAAGTCATGATATTAACATTATAACTGATATTAACTGGTTTATAACTGATGTTGTAAACATGCAGCTTGAACTGTACAAATATAGACTAAAGAGAACTACCCTGATTCTATGGGTTATTTTCAGGTTAGACATAGCAATGCTCATCCTCACTGAACTTGATAGTGATAGAGAGCAGAGCAAGTAAAAAATCACTGCTTCGATTGAAGGATGCAGTCTTGGGATGGGATATTTGCAGTCTCGGGATATATGTGAATCAGTGTGTCTGAAAGTTTTCAAACCACAAGTATGGAACTCAGTTCCAGCACAGCGACCCCAAGGAAAATGAACAATCTGAAAAATTAGAAAAGTAAGCTAGGCTTTTTCACAGCAGCTGTAGAAGCAAGTACCAGACAAATAATGCAATATATGCATGTTGTTTTACTAATTTCCAACACCCCCTTACAATACATCATGTTATCACTTGGTGAAGTGAAATAAAATGATGAACATGAGATAATATAAAGATATTTTGAACATGTTCTTCAACTTGTTGATTTGTTTTATGTTTCGTAAAACTTTGGATCTTGTTAATATTTTTAATTTATCAGGATTTTTATTTTAAGTTCTGTAAGATTAGGTAGAGGTTTTCTTTAGGTTTAAACAGAAAGCATTTATGTGCAACACTATATTATGTATATGTATAACACAATATATTGCATATAATTATAGACATATCTAACATATAATAGATGCATATATATATATATATATATCATAAATTCTACATTATATACATATAATTGAATTTCATGCCATCTGAACATAAAGCTTATTCTCAGAGTTACAGGAACAACTTTCAGCATATACCACATATTGTAACATTTCTGTATTTTTTCCCCTTTTTAAGACATAATTATTTCCTAGCAATTGCCAAGAGGAATTCTAGCCCATCACAGCTAGAAGAGCACTGATTAGAAAGTAATAATATAAACTGGCTTTGTTTCTCATGACCTTAACAATTTGAACACTTTGTATATCTGTAGGTCACAGTTAACTATCACGGTTTTATCACAGGCTGAAAAGCTATGTTTGCAGGAGGAATCAGGAGTAAGAAGGGTGAAAGGAGAATTCAGCCACAGGTGCGTAACAGAGGAAGCAGAAGGCAGGAAGGGCTAGGACCCTGTAACAATGCTTAGAAAAGAGTGAACCACAATTTCAAATATCCCTCCAATCCACTAATAACTCCAAAAAGCAAATGCGTTATTCTTAAATTTAATAAATTATGAAAACAAGCCCTCCAAGATGTGTTTGGCATTTTAGAATTTAATGTTATTGATTTGATCACTACTCCTCCCTCTCCTCAGGATAATCAAAGGATTCCTTTCTTCCTTCCTCCTCCCTCCTCCCTCTCTCCCTCCCTCCTCTTTCTTTCCTCCCTCCCTCCCTTCCTTCCTTTCTTCCTCCCTTCCTTCCTTCCTTCTTCCTTCCTCTGGAGTCAGGAAATGAAGGCTTATGTTTTCATTCTATCCACAGGTAAATACTTTCTATATATATTAAACCACTTATGTTATTAACTTAACATGAATGAGTAAAATACCCAGGAGGAGGAGGGGGTATTTGATTCTGGTCTAGAATGCTGCTACATGTAGGCTATTGAGCCACTCATCTAACTTGGTCATAAAGGGTCTTAATTTTTAAATCAATAAAATTAGACTAGGTGATTTCTACTAACTTTTTCAATCTTAAAGTGATCATATTTTATTGCTTTATTTATAGTGCCTAGAAGAGCCAGGTATTAACAAGAACGGTCTCTCTATTGCGCCATGCATTCCCACCAGCTGTCTGAAACACTCCTAAGTGATTCGTTAATTCCTGTTTAACAAAATTATGTTCTGGAATGACAGCTGGAGACACAGTAAGTGGTTTATAACTTATTTTTCTTAGAAGAAACACGGCTAAAGTTTGTCTTTGTTTCCAATTCCGTATACAAGCTCATGACGCAAAATATGTTTTAAAAACACATAGAGAAAAATGTCTTATTATGTCACAATAATTAATATTTATTCACTAAGAACATAAGAGAAATTAGTCTCAATGTGTTTTAATTAAACAAAATCAATAGCCATTGTCATAAACAAAAATGAAGCAGTCCCTATGGCTAAATTTTGATTTGTGGTTTGAAGTTGACAAATCATTTTCCAGACATTTTCTTTTATCCTGTTTCTATATTTTTAATAAAAGGAAATTTCTAAATATGAATAATCAAAGTAATTTGTATGAGGTATATAGAATCACTAGTTTATAATCACGTATTATAAAATGTATGAAAGCCACCTCGCCTAGCGGGGAGTCTGCTTGTCTCTTTCCCTCTGTCCCTGCGGCTGCTTGTGCTCTCTTTCTCTCTCTCAAATAAATAAATGAAATCCAAAAAACGAGGGAAAGAGACAAGCAGACTCCCCGCTAGGCGGGGATTCTGACACAGGGCTCAATCTCAGGACCCTCAGGACTTGGAGATCATGACCTAAGCCGAAGTCAGGTGCTTAACCATCTAAGTCACCCAGGAGCCCCTAAAAATTCCTGTTTAAAATACTCAACAGGTCCATGGGAGCTACACTGGTCACCCCTGAGGCATCTATAAGCTAACAATGATACTAAAAAGATTCTTGTGTCTTTGTTAGAGTAGTAGAAGTCCAAAAGGAATTTATAAGACATTTTCACATATTCTACTCATTTTATTACATCATTTAGCCTCTCCCCATTCTCAATCTAACGATACCACTTTTCAGTGCTCACTGGGCTTGAGTTGCAAGCCAACTTCTGTTTTCTGTCCATATGCCATTGCACAATTTACTTAACCTATTTTCTTATTTACAAAACTGGGCTTAGAATAGGATTTTTTGGGAGATATATTTTTTGAAGGGCTTTTCTGTGTACTCATATATTAAAAATTCATTATAATTTAGCTATCATTTATAATTATTTTATTGTTCCATCAATCACTGAGCCCTGTGAAACCATGAACCCAGAGTTCTTGGTCTTCACCTCCACTGAAGCATAATCACAAACCAAAATCAGAACCACAACTTAGTTCTCATTTCCACCCAGGCATTTTCAACTCCAATACCTCAAATTATGATATTCCAACCTTTGCCCCCATCTCTTATGCTCTCATCTCTTCTAACCCTTCATTTCTATTCTACTTGCTATTCTACTTTTATCAATGCTACTCATTTAGTACCCCTGTTCTCAAAGTATATTTGACCAAATCATTAGTTCTCTTTCTTCATTTCCCAGCTTAAAGATTATCATACAGCATTTCCCAAAATGGGATACTTATACCATTTGGTATATAAGAATTACAAGTTTATTTTATTGTAATATTTATTTCTTTATAATTACTCCAAATTGTATTAGAATAGAAAAGTGCATCAAGCTCTGAATACATTCCTTTTTTTTTTATTTTTTTATTGTTATGTTAATCCCCATACATTACATCATTAGTTTTAGATATAGTGTTCCATGATTCATTGTTTGTGCATAACACCCAGTGCTCCATGCAGAACGTGCCCTCCTCAATACCCATCACCAGGCTAACCCATCCTCCCACCCCCCTCCCCTCTAGAACCCTCAGTTTGTTTTTCAGAGTCCATCGTCTCTCATGGTTCTTCTCCCCCTCCAATTTCCCCCCCTTCATTCTTCCCCTCCTGCTACATTCTTCTTCTTTTTTTCTCTGAATACATTCCTTGAGAGCAAATTTATTTTAAGGAAACAACTGAGTTGATATAAGTGGTATATAAATTTGTGGCAAAACAACAAATTTCTCTAATTTTAATTAGATGACTGAAGCTGAAAATTATGTCCACTTGGCCTTCCTATTATGCATGTCTCCTTGGTACTCTATTACTGTACTCAGTTCTGTTTGAATAACTTTTCTGTGATGTGATGTGATGTGATGTGATGTGTGTGTGTGTGTGTGTGTAATTCTGAGTGCCACTCTACAATGTTTTTCCTCTAGCAAAAATTCTCTAGGTTCGGTTAGCTAATATTCTGATTAGAAAGCCTAGATTCCAAAGATGGTTCTACAAGTACTTCAGTTAACTTTATCTCTGATCAACACCAGATGCTTTTTAAGTTATTGTAAGTTTAAAATAGGAATCCATTAGTGAAATTATTATTCAAGATACATGGACTGATTAAATATTTTAGAGACATCCCTAAAATATTTTAGAGACATTTCATGTTCCTTCATGACCAAATGTAAGGAGCCCTGTAGCCTGCAGTCACAGAAATGATAATCCTGGTTAAATAAATTATCCTGTGCTCCTTTTCTTGTTTAGAGGTTTTCCATTCACATGACTCCGAAAGATAGTACAAATGAGTCCAATGGCTGGAAGTACTGTCACAATTGCCTAAGGAAAAATCTAATGCAAGTAATTTCTGAGCCCAGCAAAAGATAGAGAATGGGGACACCATTAATGTAAGAAATGCCAGAATAATAACATAATTCAGCTTGGCTTGATTTTATTATAACCCAGTAGTGAAGAAGTGGAGGAGGTAACTCGCCTCTATTTCTAACTATTTGTAGCTGTGGGGATCTATCAAGAAGAAAATCATAATTGGTATCATAATCAAGAAGAAAAACAGATTTTGGGTTCACTTCTCAAATCTTTAAAGTACTATTACTATTCACAATTGTCAGATGATTGCAATAGGATTTCTCTCTTTTATACCACAAATTCATTAAATAATTGATTATAACAAACACACAAAACACCAGTGGCTATAACAACAAAATATTCCTTTAGAAAACAAACTACTAACTTTAAATTGTAATATATTATATGCTGTTATATCATTTATTTTATTAATTATACTCCTTTTATGTTAGTTAAAACATGCATGAATGCATTTTTAAGCAAAAGAGGTTATTACCTTCTAATAAGCTTAAGAAGTATGGTTATTAAATGAATTTCACAAATCTGACACCTAGCAACTTCTCAATAAATCATATCTTTTATAATTATTATTAATACAGATTCTTAATATAGAGGCTTCCAAAAATTTGTAAATTAGATGTGTATCATTTGATGTCTACAACCATATCACCCTGAATATGCCCGATCTCATCTGGAGTTTACAATGAAAAAAAATTTTCTTTAGTGAGTTTTTAAATAAGGTTCTCAAAATAATATGTATTCATAAATATTATAAATAAAGTTTTAGTTCTACCATTTAATTTGGAAATAATTATTATCTCTAACATCCCTCTAACTTCTTTTCCTTTAAAGAAATTGTTTGTTTATAATTAAATGTCTATGCAGTGTTATTTATTCATTAAAGAAAAAATCTCTCAACTTTTTCAATTGATTTCATTGAACTGTTAGATATTTTATAGCTTTGTGTTGTTATTAAAACAATGTATTAATATCAAATCTTATGTTAAATCACAATAAATACATTGACTTATTTCCCTTCACTGAGATTATTCAAATGTGGTAATTTTTATTCAACATTTGTTGATTAAACATTTTATATTTGCAAGGAGAATGTTTGGGAAATTTCTTATCATAGTGATAAGCAGTAGCAAACCATTCACCAAAACATGAGCTTTATCCTTTGCTCTTGAGCAGATGCAAAGAAATATAAAATTAGACCTTTCCTCTAAGAAGCAAGAGCATGAAAAATTTATAATAATAACAATAATAACACTAATAACAGAAATGAACTCTACATAAAAGTATTTATCCTTATGCTAGAGTAACAAATAAATACTGTTAAATCATACCATAATATTGATATAGAAAAATATGAGAAGTAAAAGAAAATTCATACAATGTTTTTTTAATTCCACAAATATTTACTGAAAGTCTATGATATTAATGGCATGCTAGGTGTTTGTGATACTTCAGTAAACAGAACAGACAAAATATTTCTGCTGGAATATTTGTCTGAAAATTACTATGATGTTCATATAGGGACATATGCATATAGTATTGACCACAAAAGAACATAAAAATACCTATTGTCTGTAGGCCTTTTTGTATAAGATGTAATGTATGCTATAGATCATGTAATATGTGCTCCCTTGGGAGACTCTAGGGGAGAATCTATTTTCTTGCCTTTTCCACTTACAGACTGCTTCCTCGTATTCCTGGACTTAGGGCCCCCTTTTAATCCTTATACTGCCTTCGTTTGTCTTCAAATCTCTCTTTCTGTCTCCTTAAAGGATACTTGTGATACATGTAGGGCCTACCCAGATAATCCAGGACAACTATCTCATCTCAAGATATTTAATTTAATCATATATGCAAAGTCCCTGTTACCATATAAAGTAACGTTCACAGTTCCGGGGATTAGGTCCTAGATATCTTAAGTGGCCATTATTCAGTCTACTCATTGTCCATCTGTCTATCCTCTGACACTCTACTCAAGAAGGTAACACTCTAGTTAGCACATAAAAAACAAAACAAAACAAAACAAAAAACACCACAGAAAACATAGTTCTCAAATTAAATTCTATTACATTCTTAAATTTCTTTCTATTAAGTCTACTAATTTTTTTTTAGATAGTTCTTTCTAGGGGTGCCTGGGTGGCTCAGTCAGTTAGGCTTCTGACTTCTGATTTCCACTCAGGTCATGATCTCAGAGTCATGATCTCATATGGTTGGGCTCTGAGCTCAGCAGGGAGTCTGCTGGAGATTCTCTTTCTCCCTCCCTCTCCCTCTGCCCCTCCCACTGCTCGCTCACTCTCTCAAATAAATAAATCTTTAAAAAAATAAAATAGGAGTTTGATAGTTCTTTCTAGTAGCTTACCACTACCTTATTACTGGGCTATTTTACGGCATCTATTTTCTAAATAATCCACATGTCTCTGGCCATATTAATCCCTACTTCATAATAGCCAGAATTAACCTTTCTAAAAACTAAACCCAACCATGTTACTCAGCTCCTGAAACAAAACAAAACAAAACAAAACAAAACAAAACAAAACAAACCCTGTTTATTACAACTGTTCATGGAACAAAATCTAAACTCTATGATTTTGATTTTGAAACTCCTCCCTATTCTGAAACCAAAACTCCAGTCTCTTTTTTAATCACTTCACATCTTTCCACAAGTATACCAAGCACTCTAAGTACAAAAGAATTGCCAACATTTTATAAACATGTACTATAGAATTAACTTCAATACTTTGCTTGGCAAGCTCCTATTTATCCCTCAAGAAGACAGACTAAACATCATTAAGATTTTTTTCCTTCTGTAATGTAGAAATAATGGCTACTTCATCTTTGGGTCTCCACATTCATTCATATTTCTTTTATGCCATTTGTGTGGTATTAATTTTTTTTAAATTATCACTCTATCTCCTCGATGTGAATTTGAGCATGTGGGAAATACTGTGCCCAGATCACCTTAGAATCCCCAGAAACTAGAGCTTGGCAGGAAGAAGACAATCTACAAATGTAATTAGTTGAATGAATGAGGTCTTCAGAGGCAAGTGAGAAAACGAGTGCCTGTAACAACAACGTAACTGATGAACACTTCTCCTCTCCTCAAGATATTACTACATATTAAACTAAATCTCTTTCCTCAGAAATAATCATTGCTTGAACATGGAATTAACTACTGTTTCTGTTCTTACTGCTTATTCAGGTAGAGTAAAATAAATACATACATACATATATATAAATATTAAATAATGATGTATAATATATATGTTTCAGCAAAGTTTTAGGTCAAGTTTTGCCTGACTGGAATTTTTTTCTTTTTCCACTGGAATTTTAAAACTACCCAGTAATATAGTTGTTATATAAATTGTCCACTGCTTGCAAATTATGGTGATTTTATATTTTCAAAAACTGTTCTTCTTATATGAATAATTATGTTGTTAAAACATTATTCAAAATACATTTATGTGAGTTCCTTCATTCACCTATTAAATAAAAGAGTATGTTTACAGGTTTCTCTGAGTTTAAAACTTCTATATATGTATTTAAATATGTCCTTCTCAATCTCTTTTTTTATTGAAATATAATTAACATAAAGTGTTGTTTTAGTTTAGTTATTTAGTTTTAAGAGTACAATTGATTGAGATCAATGTATAGAATTGTTGAGTCATTATATTGTACTTCCTATCAAAATGACTGAGGGGCTGCTTGCTTTGCAGAGGCTTGAAGCCCAGTAGTTTTTTTGTTTTTTGTTGTTGTTTTTTCCTAGAAAATAAAATAAGCACATCATATAGCTACCCAATTTAGCATCTCAAATTCTATTTGCCAAAGTCAGGGCTGCTTACTTAACGTTTGCTTTCCTTACTAGTCAGCACCAGGGGCTGTTGTGGGTACTGTGGTGAACCACTCAGACTCCTTTTCATATCTAAAGCTCTCTTAACCCCTGCTGCCTGGAGTACTGGCAGTTGACAATCCACAGCTGAGTCCTTCCTAAGATTTGTCCTTGCCTTAAGGGAGAAGATTTGCCCAATTTTATGCCACTCCCTCCAAGCCCCAGGAGAGTCCACAACCAATTACTGGTTTATACAAAGGTACAAAGACCAAGCCTCTTGGCTTCAATCAGAGACATCTCTGAAGGGGTACCTCAGCTTAAGCACTTCCTATGGGACTGTCTACAATCTCTGTTATAACCACATCATAGCTAAAATGGACTCTGCCCATTTTTCTTTCCTTCATTCCCTCACAGATATTGTTCCCTAAGTATTTTACAACAAACTCTCTCTCTCTAAAACAAAACAAAACAAAAATCTCACCTCTAAAAATGTTTTCTGGGGAATCCCACCTAAAAGAGCTGGAGTCAGGAGTAGTTTAGCACCTGAACTATAAAATGGCCTTTTGGAGCTGAGTGCACTGCGGGTTAGCTGGCAAAGAGAACTCTGCCAGTGGTTGTAGCTGTAGTGTGAATGGCCCACAGCATGGTATAATAATGCAAGTATTAAAGCATTATACCAGCTGGGAACAGCGTGGGGATACTGGCAGAAGGGAATGCGCTGGTAAATGCAGTATTACAGGTCCTTTGGAGGTTTAGTAGAAGCAGAAATCATCAGAATAATGGAATCAAATGGTTCTTGCTAAGTGTCATTGATACAGTGAAAAAGACAAAGACAAATTAGGGTGAATAACAATACTTTTTTTTTTAAAGTAAGAGTGAGGAGACCTCTTTGGAATCTTATAAAGAGGCTCTCATCTCCTGCAGCTGGAGGGCTGTAAAAACTGAGGAGAGGGACCAGGACTTAATCACAAGAGCAGGAGTGCCTGAATCTCCCTGGAACTTACTAGGACTGAAGAAGTCACCCTCTCTCTTCGTTTGAAGATGACACAGAGATCACTGTCTTGCAAAATAACATGCAACTGCCCTCCACTAGGATTCAGGCCCACTTAGATATAGGTGTGAAGATTATATGACAAGACATTCAGACCATATCTTCCTTCACACAGAGGTCACAGGACCATCTCCATACTTATAGAGGCAGTAAAATGTATAGAAAATTGTACCAACAGTGGAGTCTTAAAGGACTTGTAGAATCTCACCTTGGCACCAATCTCATCTTGGTACCCACAGTATGTGACCCTCCATGTTACCTAAAGACTCCAAGCCTCCTAGTATGTAAAATTACTATAGAATGTTGCAGTGATTATGTAACGTATCTATGACTTCTTTAAGGTAGCTCCTTGTATAGTAAAAACACAATACCTGTTAGCTACAAATTATTAACATTAGGCATTACAGATCTTATTTCTATGTCATGCTTTTATAGTCAAAAGCCCACTTTCCCAATTCACCTCTAATTTACATGCATCGAAATCAAATGAATGAGTTACTGAGAAAGATTGCTGGTTAAAAAATCTGTAGGCATTTTAATTATTAAACATCTTCCATATATCAAATATTTGATATTTGATATTTAAAAAATGATACTATATATAAATATGTATCAGACTTTATTAATTTTTATACTACTTTTATATATAAATACATATATACACATAGATATATACATATAATACAAATATATGTATATAGATATATAATACATACATTTAGTAGTATATATAATATATATACTGCCATATATACACACACACATATATACATATAGTGTCATTTTCATAGGAGGCATGAGTGATTAATTTTCTTTGACAAAATACACCTATAGGAAGCTCAGCCTTTCATGAAACAAATCTGTAGAGAAGGCATCTTGTTCATTTACTTAACAGATATGTACTGACTCCCTTTTATATTTTAGGCACTAGGCATACAATGATCAATAAGTGACATAAGATCACTACTCTGAGGTCACACTACCCTGAGGCTCACAGTCTATTAGGAAGACAGAGAAGGGAGAAAACACAGACAAACACACACACACACACACACACGTGTGTTTATAAAATAACCAGAGCCTATGCTATGAAGAAAAGTAACACTTGGCATTGAGAGTGTCACAACACATATTTAACAAAAAGAAATAATTTAGCTTGGTGGGTCATGTGATATTTTTTATCACACTTTATGGTAAAATGTTTATTTCTTTCTGTCTTAAGAGTCCTGAGGGAAAGGATTGTGTATAGTTTACCATTTTGTCTTTAATTAGGAGTAATACATTTTGAGCCTTGATTATATTTGAATGAATGTACAAACTAATTTTGCAAACCAAACTGAGAACACATAACATCGGTGATTCATGAAACATTTGTTGACTAAAAACATTGCTAAAGGGACACCTGGGTAGTTCAGTCAGTTAAGCTTCTGCCTTCGGCTTGGGTCATGATCCCAGGATCCTGGGATCGAGCCCCGCATCGGGCTCCCTGCTCAGCTGGGAGCCTGCTTCTCCCTCTCCCTCTGCCTGCCGCTCCCCCTGCTTGTGCTCTCTCATTCTCTCTCTGTCAGAGAAATAAATAAAATCTTAAAAAAAAAAAATTGCTAAAATCTGTCCTAGGTCTTCAAGATATAAACTGTATACTGCAGAAACTAAATGATGAAAAATTATTATTTTGCAGTATTACCTGATTATTTTCATAAATACATGCATTGTTTCCCATTTTTTAAAGATTTTATTTATTTATTTGTCAGAGAGAGAGAGAGAGAGTGCACAAGCAGGGGGAGTGGCAGGCAGAGGGAGAAGCAGGCTCCCCTCTGGGCAGGGAGCCCGACGTGGCACTCAATCCCAGGACCCCAGGATCATGACCTGAACTGAAAGCAGACGCTTAACTAACAGCCATCCAGGTGTCCCTATTTCCCATTTTTTTAAATGAGCTTTATTATCATTTTATAAGTAAAAATTGTGAAATGCCCTTTTTTAAATATAAACATGGATATGTTAAATCAAAATATGAGACAGAATAAAATATACAGAAAAATAATTTCTCTTCTCGAAACCAAATCAAGTTTCATATAACTAAAATGTGGAGAACTGGGGCACCTGGGTGGCTCAGTCAGTTAAGCGTCTGCCTTCGGCTCAGGTCATGATCCCCGGGTCCTGGGATTGAGCCCCGCATCTGGCTCCCTGCTCAGTGGGAGGCCTGCTTCTCCCTCTCCCTTGGCCTGTCTCTCCCCGCTCGTGCTCTCTCTCTCTGAAATAAGTAAATAAAATCTTTAAAAAAAATAAAATGTAGCGAACAAACATATATTGAGGGAAGTGTAGTAACAGTAGCATGAAAAAGAATTTAGCATTTAATTTCATCATCAGATTATAAATATGAGCTTTTTAAGAATTCATAAAAATTCATAAGCACATTAACAAAATATTTAAGTTCCAAAAAACACTTATTTAGATTAAAAAAATACCCTTAAGGAGCAACCAGAGACATTGATTCAGAAATTATATACAGAGCTTAAAACACAAGCAACAGAAGCAGATTCTGGCTAAGTTAACCAAAAAAAAAAAAAAAAAAAAAAAGAAAAATGTGACAAGTGGTTAGGATTTATTTGAAGATTATTGGTTAACTTACATAAAGTAAGGGAGGATAAATGCCTCATAATGTAAAATCCAAGGCAACTCCTAAGATCTCAAAATGTTATCTTTAACTGCTTGATCTGAATCACCTGAGGTACTTGCTAAAAATGATAATTCCTGGGCCCAGCCCAGAATTACTGAATCAGAATACCTAGAGAAGACCTCCACATATTTGCTCTTGAACACCATCATGAAGGAGACTCATGACCTCTAATATTTGCCTTGGAGGGACTCTGCCCCAATATTCCAAATGCTATTTTTTTCTATTAAAGTCAAAAACTTCTGGAAAAGAAAACTGTACTTTCTTCTCCCAACTGGGAGAACAATCTCTGAACTCTTTTTTCTTATATGATAGATATTACATCCTACTTTAAATTGCTATTATTTGTGTGAACATCACTCTCTCTTACTTTTCTCATAATTTGCAAGCTTATTGAAGCTAGCAATATCATCTTTTTAGTCTGTGTATAACCCATAGCACAAAGAACAAGAACTTTTAATGTAGAAGTCCTTTGATTTATTTATTTATTTGAGAGAGAGTGAGAGAGGAGGCACAGGACGGGAGGGGCGGAGGGAGATGTAGAGAGAAACCTAAGCAGACTCTGTGCTGAGTATGGAGTCCAACATGGGGCTTGACCTCAGGACCCTGAGATCATGACCTGAACCAAAACCGAGTCAGAAGCCAACCGACTGTGCTACCCAGGCACCCCTAATGTATAAGTCCTTTAAAAATATGAATTGAATTGAATGAAATTGACTTCACATATGAGGGTGATAGTTTTTTGGGTATGAATACTATGTTGAGTGGACATTTTGGTGTGTGTGTGTGGCTTTAAAATTGCTAAAATTAATTCTTTTTTTTTTTTTTTTTTTTTAAAGATTTTATTTATTTGACAGAGAGAGACACAGCGCGAGAGGGAACACAAGCAGGGGGAGTGGGAGGGAGAAGCAGGCTTCCCGCGGAGCAGGGAGCCCGATGTGGGGCTCGATCCCAGGACCCTGGGATCATGACCTGAGCTGAAGGCAGACGCTTAACGACTGAGCCACCCAGGCGCCCGCTAAAATTAATTCTAAAAGTTGTCTATTTCATGTAAGAGAAAAAATATATAGCAGGATAAGACTTAAACTTACTGGAAAGTACAGTTTCCCAATGAATAAAAGGCAGAAGCAATAATTTTGTCTCATATATTTTAGTAAAATACGCCAAGTTTCAAAATCTTTTTTATTTCTCTGAAAATGACATTTGAAATTGATTAGGTTGGTAGCTGCACATATTTTATTACCTGATAACTATCTGAGAATTAGCTCTTCAGCCTGATATCTATCTGAGAATTTCTAAGGCTGATTAAAAAATGTATCACTTATTGAATAAGACATAACAATGATGATTTTGTTTCTGACAACACCCATCAGTATTAGTTTATGTGCAAATATCAGTTTTCCTTATTTTCCAGATTCCCTTATAAATCAGTTCCTTAGAGTACATGGCTATAAATAATTATAATTCAGAATTCAAAGCAACAATTTCTCCTCTCTGTGAAATAATTTAAGAAACATTTCCCAAGAGGAAAGACCTCTGGTTATTTGGAAACTACATGTGTCTATAACATGTGAAATGGAGATATCCATTGGGATACTCTTTTTCATTTTTAAATATGTTTTCTTTCCCTATTACATTTCAGATTTCCACATATATCATATTAATATGAATAAGTTGTCCTTAAAAAAAAAAAAACAACCTGAAAAACCGATCATTAACAAATGGTCATTTACTGCAAACATGGTTTGGCTATATGTTTCCATGTTGCATATAAATGAAGGGCTAATAGAATTACAGAGGACTTGTAGTAAATTTTTGTAAGTATATTTTGCTGGATAAGCTCCTAAAAATCTCTCCTTTTAATTTTCCTAATTCATAAATTTTATTTCAATTTGCTAAGCAAAGCATAATCATTTGGTAATACTTATCTTGAAAACAGATTTTATGTCAAACAAATGCCTACTTTATTGGTACTAAATACTGTATTAAGATTTGGGGGATATATGCTATCGGGACCTTTTTTAAAAACAGATTTGATAAAACATTTAAAATTATATTTTAAGTAACCTCTAGATAAAATAACTGCATTAAGTTCAGGTGACATTTTAAAACAAACTACTTAAAGTGAAAATAATAGTTGGCTGTCATTACATTTATTAAATGAATTCATTAGAGTGATACACACGGATATTTAAAGGTAAAGAAAAAAAAAAACTAAGACTACAAATAATTATTACTGAAAAGCAGGTGACAGTGAAAGAAGTTGTCATCAAGTTGGACATATTCAGTTCTATTGAACGGCTGCTTTTGGGGGGATGTTTCTTGGCAGGGGCTTAAAAATCAGTATGTGATGAATATAAACGAGGTATGCTCAAAATGGCATTGCTTATGATTTTATAGTATTAGCCTATTTTATAATGCAAAGCCCTAATTTTAGCATAATCATCTTTATCAACCAGTATTTATTACATATTATGAAATCCATTTCCATTCACGTGGAGACAAAAGAGAGCTACGATTCTGTCACTAATCTGTTTCGGTGATTATACTGAAATAGCCAATGTGAAATTAAAACAAGATGTAAATAAATTTCCCCTGATATATATATAAAACTATATTAGTGTATTAATTAAGAGCATATATCACCAAATTATGGAAAACTTGGCAGAACTGACTGAATTTGGCTAAGTGACTCCTTCCTTTGAAAAAGAAGAATCACAATGACTTTCTTAATGGCACTGGATACAGTAAATCTGATTGGGAGATATATTACACTTTGTACTGTTGTTCTTTGGGATTTTTGGGAGGCTAAGACTTTAAAAGAAGAGCTCATAAGAAAGAGATGCCTCTCTGGGCCTTGCCTGGGAAAGACTGAGATGAAGGTATCCTGTTAGAGTTAATCTAAGATCCTAGGAGAGCATCTACTTTAAAGGGCACCTTGACTGGCAGTACAGAATAGTGAAGAGAGTTCACTATTGTCAGTATTTGGTATGTATCAAGTAATCCAGGCTTGCCATCCACCATGGTATGCTGAGTGAGAACGTAACTCAGAAGCAGAAAAGCAAATTCAAATCAGGGCATATGCAAAGGGAGAAATCAAGGCCAAACCCATTGTAGATGGAAGAAGAAATTCAAATTCCTAGATGACACAAAAGCCTTTTGACTGTGATTCTCAAACTTTAGTGTGATGAGCATTATGTGGAAGACTTGTTAAAGATTTTGGGTCCCACTCCAGAGTTTCTGATTCAATAGGTCTGAGATAGGACCTGAAAATGTGCATTTCTAAAAAGTTCCCAAGTGATGCTTATGCAGCTGGTTCAGGAGCCACATTTTGCCTTATGAAATCTTATCATTAAAAAAAAGACTAAAAATAAAAGGATAAGCAGTATATCTTACATCCTACCAAAAAACAAATAAACAAATAAAACACAACAAAACAAAACACAACAAAAAACCATCAAGTGTCAGAGGGTGAGGCAAAGGAAGACAATTATTTGGGAAGGAGCTTAAAGATCGACATTGGCTTCATCTGGCAGTTTTTCAAGGTTTCTACGAGCACCCAGATCAGAGTATGTACCCTGGAAGCATCTGACTACAGTTAAGAGTGAGGAGAAAAAGCAAAGATCAGTTGTGGACAGGTAAGTCCTTGGGACTCCATTACACCCGTAATGGAATGGGATTTGTTAAGAGGGGTGAGGAAAAATAAACAACCCATGAGGACCAAGGTCAAAAAGTCACACAAACTAGTTACTGTTAATATATATAATCAAAATAAAGGACTCCTTCTGTTATGAAATACAAATACATTTAAGCAATACAGTCACCTGAATAAATAATATTTTCAAAGGTATACTATTACATAGATTAATTAACAAACATGGATTACAATTTTGAAAATTCTGTAAAGCTGTCATGTCTTGGGCCACAGAAAATTTTTTTTAGTATATGAAATCGACAACATTGTGGGCATTACTTTGAGATGTCACCATAATAGGAGCCATACAGTCCTAAGAGCCATACCACCAAACCCTGTCATTCTAAGTGATTGCATATAGTAGAAAATCACTCAAGTAAAATAAATGACACTTTGTTTAGTCTTGCATTGCTAAAATTAAAAAAAATACAGAAAGGCTTTCCACCTTGGAATGGGCAATAACAGAAAATAAGCTGCAAGCTTATTCTTTCCTTCCACATAAAATGTCAATGCTAAATTTTATTATTTCAACATGCTACAATAATGTGTAATGATCATAGAGAAGTGATCTTAGTTTAAATCCCACCCCACTCCCTCAAGGCATTAAAAGTAGTGCAGGAAAATTTCAGAGGAGCCAAGCTAAAGCTAGGTCATGAAGAGAATATATGGCTGTTTTCATGAAATAGCCCAGAATGTGTGATAAGAACAATCATATTTTAAATTAGACTGTTGCCTCAAGATAATTTTCCAGAATGCCACACTAAATACATTATATATTCCTTTATATGCTGTATTTTTGTTACATTATTAATGAAACATGAATTATTAAATGCATATCTCAATAATTAGTGGCTGAATTCATATTACATCATGTCTAATGGTAACTAATATAGTTGCTTTTATGCAGCTGTATTAATGTGTATATTTTAATATGTCCCTATTGTCTTTATATTGAAGAGTAATGTAGGTTTATGTATAGTATATGCTTTGTTAAGTTTTATGCATTAGATAATATAAGAATATCAAGGGAAAGAGCAGATTCAAGATCATTAGCAATGTCAAACTGAATGGGAGAAAGCATTTTAAAGTTTTATAAAACTAATGATTTCTCAATAGGCCTAAGGCTTTAATAGTTGGGAGACAGTTTCTAGTCTTCAATTTCATTAAAACATACCTGGGAAATGGTCCATTTGAGTGAGTTAAGACAAACATTCCTTGAGGCTCACAATACCCTTAATTTAGAACTGGGTATCTTGAGAGAATAGGACTCTACAGGTAGGTATAGGTCTCATTGTAAAAACAAGAACACCATACTTTTGTTCATAGAACTAAAATCCATACTTTTGTTCATAGAACTAAATAAACTAAATAAAAAAGATTTGATGAATGAATCGATAATTAGAGAATTGCCCTAAGGTCACAAAGCCAGTATTTCTGAACAAAAATATCGAATCTACTGAATTTCATAACACAGCTCTTTCCACAGCTCTCAGCTGACTCTTCAAGGCTGAATTGCTTTCTTTTTTCTAATATGCTCCTTCAGCAAATAATTATTGAACATCTATTTTAATCTGTAGTACTAAGCTCTATAGATTCAAAGATAAATAATTAATGAATCTGCCCCTCCCCCAGAAGCTTACATGGGGAAAAAGGACAGGTAAACTCACTGAATTAGAATATAGTATTGAAGAGCAAAGGAAGAACTAAACCCCAGGAAAAGACAAAACTAGTCAGATTTTGTCACACTTTTACGCAAAATCCTTAATTGTCTCCCTCCTCTTTCAGAGTTAAAAACAGAGTCTTTATAAGAGCGTACATATTTGGTCTGTCATCATCTGCCTCCATACTTTCTCTCTGAACTCATCCATTCTTGAGCAGCTTTTCCCATCTAGCCATACTCTTCTGCATTTCTGTTTCTTGCCAGAACCAAAATACTCTTCCTTCAAGAATTTGCCACATGCTGTTCCCTTCACCTTGACCAGTCTCCCCAAAATATCATTATGCCATACTCCCTCACTTTTTTCAGATTTTCCTTAAATATCACCTTCTAACTTTTCCTGATCACCTTACAAAATAACAATTCTTTCCATAGCTATGTCCACACATTCCTCATATTGCTCAGGAAGCTAAAGCACAGAAAAATGACACAATTAGCCCAAAGGTACTACAGGGGTTTGAGCCACAGTTTGAATACAGTAGTCGAGCTTCATACCCAGTATCTTAACCACTTTGTTATACACTGCCTCAATAGTAGACCATTTTTAAATAGATTCTCTCAAGAGGGCTTCCTCTTTGGATCTGGGCTAGAAAAGAATGATAGGATGCATGATGCAGCAAGGAGGGAATTGTAGATGACAGATGGAGAAGAGAGTTTGGCCTTGCCAGAGCTATATTCAGATGTTACCAGTGGCAGTGTCTCCAAAGGGTTAAAAAATATATAAATTAAGCACCTCACTGTAGCAGAGTAACCTTTTAACCAAGCAACCATAGATTTTAGTAACATCAGGCCACAGTAATATCTGCAGTTAAACAAGGGAAACAGAGCAGAGGACTAGACAAGCAGCATACCTTCTCTTTCTTTCCATAGGATTTACATACTTAGTGGGTGTGTTTGAACATAAATGTAATGATTTAGTAAGCATAACCTATGTTCATTTTTAACTATGTATCACTGTATAGTACCTTTTTCATCTTGGTCAGTCCTTAAAATCAAGTATTTTAACAAATTGAATAGAAGCTGACTTTCAAATTATTATGGCAAAATTAAAGAGTAAAAATGGGAAGATAGCACATTTTACTATACTGAACTCACTAATTATAATAACTTTTTAAATAAGCACGATTTTTAGATTACCAATCACATTAAAAAATTTGTGTTCATTTACTGTATTACATTTATATTTATATTTATATTTATATTTATATAAATATATATATTTATATATATTACATTTATATTTATATTTATATTGTATTATATTTATATATATAAATATATTATATTTATATATATTACATTTATATTTATATTTATACTGTATTATATTTATATTTTGTGTGTATATTTTAATAATTTTACTAGTGGAGTATACATAATTTATAAATAACACATTTTAGAAATATATGAAAAAAATGTTTTACTGATAGGAGATCAAAATCAAAGAAGTATGGAGACTGTTGGCAAAAGTATGGCTCAATAGGGATAGGGATATCCATTGCTATTGAGTTCTAATGGTGATTTGTATATTATATTTATATAATAACTGACAGATTCAACCCCTATGGATGTATGTAATTTAAAAAGGATTTTGAAAGGTTTAAAAACACTTAATTTTATTAAATATTAATAATAATAATTTAAAATAGATATTTCGTTATTTAGAGTTGATGGCAGGTGTCTTAGAAAATACTAAAGATCTACTCTATAATTTATGCAAAAATATCTATTTTATTGGGTTGCATTTATACTTAATAAATTAGCAACTTTTCAGTAAATTCTCAATACAATTATTAATAATAATTATCTTTTGGTATGTGATTTACACAGAATCTTTATTTTTCAGCTCTTTCAGTGACAAGATCTAAATTTACTTGAGAAATCTTAAAAAAAAATCCTTATGATGTTTGCCTGTGCCAGAGAAATGGATGTCAAGCACAAATCTATTAAATAAATAGATACCATGAATTAAATGGTTCTTATTTTATAATAGTATGAACTTCATGCCAGTTTTATTTTTCCTTCACATTGATATTCTGGATCCTTAAAAAGATAAATTGTTCATATTATACTTTATCCTTTGATTCACTTACAGAGTACAACTGAGTAGGAATTAGCTTTGAAAGAGGTCACCCATCGGCAAAATGTCAACGGGATTGTTATGCTGCCTAAACAGAATAATGTACAATATGAAGTAAGAGTGACTTAATTAACTGAATCTGTCTCAGTAGAGTGCACTTTTTCTCTAGTGAAGACATAAAAAAGATTCATAACTGCATTATGTCAATTAATCTACTCATATTTCAGTGTGAATATAAGAAATGAGGAAGTGTATGAGCTATTTGCGTCAAGACAGACAGATAATAAATACATACACACTCACTCATTTGAATCCACACCAACATTGCCACCAAAAAAACCACAAGAAACAAAAAACAACATTGTACTGGGATGTTTCTACTCACAAAAGATGATCCTCCCAACGTAAAATGGGTAAGATAAAAAAAAAATGCTGTCCACAGAGTTTTATCATTACTTAAAAGATATTTTGATGCTGTTATGAAGCCCATTTAAGGATCTCTTTAGTTTTTCTTTCTTTTTTTTTAAGATTTATTTATTTATTTGAGAGAGAGAGATAGAGCATGCCCATGAGTAGTGGGAGGGAAGAGAGAGAGGGAGAATATGAAGCAGGCTCTACACTAACCACGGAGCCCCATGTGAGGCTCCATCTCAGGACCCTGAGATCACAACCTCAGCCGAAACCAAGAGTTGGACCCTTAACCAACTGTGCCACCCAGGTGCCCCCTGCCTTTTACTAGTACATGTTAATGAGGTTACTGTGAAATGGACATGCTGGCTTTCCGAAAGGTAAAGGACACTTTCTTCATTGTCTTTTTCTAAGTTTTGACCCAATTTGGGGATAATTTCTCACTGTTTGGGCCTTATAGTGTACAGAATAGTCTACAACCCAGTCTTTAAATGGAGAGCTGGTGAAACCATGAAACTGAGGAAGACTAGTCTTTGCGGCAAGCTTTTGTTATTTTGTAGGGTTCAGATATTAGCATATTAGATACCTGGTAGTAGGCCTCAGTGATTAGTAAACTGAGCAAGCAGCAAAGTAGAGCACTGTCTAAAGGCTAAAAGCACATGTAGAGGCTACCAACTCCAGGAATTCCTTCTATGTTACAGTCTGGCCTGGACTTACCAAATACCTTGATTCTTCAAAAGAAGATGAACATTCTGATTTTTATAAGAAATTTTTTTTTTTTTAAAGATTTTGTTTATTTATTTGACAGAGAGAGAGAGAGAGAGAATGCACGTACAAATAGAGGGAGTGGCAGGAATGGGGAGAGGGAGAAGCAGGCTCCTGCTGAGCAGGAAGCCCGATGTGGAGCTCCATCCCAGGACCCTGGAATCACGACCTGAGCCGAAGGCAGATGCTTAACCGACTGAGCCACCCAAGAAATTTTTCTGATATTAAATTTTGGAAGATAATTCAAGCATAAACCATTACAGATCAATTAATGGGTACCAAACCAAAGATCTGCGAGGCCAGATTCAGTCCCTGGGCCTCCAGATAAATCACTCTTGTTCTTAATCCTCCAATCTTAAAAAAGGAGAGATGACACCATTCTGAACTGATTATACCACTGGATGACTTATCTTCTAAAGGAGGAGATAGGTTATTGAACAACTGAAAACTAAAAGGTATGTGACAATAATTTCCACAATTTCCTGAAATAGGATGTGCTGGTTATAATTCTTTTGATAGTAAGATTTGAAATGACCTAAAAAAATTGTCTTTTCCCCTCTTTCTAAACTGTCCACAAAAGAACATGCAATAATTTTGCAATCAGATTTTAAAATGTTATTAAAGAGTTTTCACAGAACTAAAAAAAAAGTAGTTTAGCATTCTGTGTAGTAATCAATCTTAGTATACAAGAAAAACAAGACAATGGAATTATTTGAAAACAAAAAAAATAATTAGCTAGTTATATGTCCAGAGAGACATGATTTTATTTTTGAAATAAATATGCACTCATAAACTTATTTACAGTGGATTTATAAGATGTTCTGCACAGTAAAGAAATCCAAACTACCTCTGTATCTTATAGTGCAGCCCAACGTCTGTTTTCCTGGTGGACTTCTGATGCAATCCAGGTTTTATTCTCATCCATCCTCCCCACTGCTCACTACTCCTATTATAGCAAAAGAAGTTTCTGCTAGCAGAAATAAAAGTTTCTTTCCTAGCTTCTGGAAATTTTAGGTCATATATATATAAATATTATATTTGCCTTTAACAAAGAAACAATAAACTATTTTAAAAATTCGTGGGATCTATAATTCTTGCTCAGGATCAGAAAATGAAAATAAATTGGGTTCTCCCTTGGCATCGCATTTATCAATTTCCTACTGTAGTCTTTTACATATATGTGACAAGAATGATCTCTCATTTAATGGATGAGCAGATGTAGGACAGGCCCTATATAAATTGGTCCAATAGGTGGCAATTGCACTGATGTAATCACAGGTCATCACTGAGAACAAAAGTAGATGGCCATTAAATACAACCTTTGTAAAAAAAAATCACCAAAAGCCTATGAAAAGGTCTTAACCTAGGTGAATCTTCTGACTTTGCTTAGGGTTAGAATTTCTCCTCTTTGATCTATCTGTTAATTGCATGAACAAGAAGTAACAGATTATTTTGGGATCTGACTAATTAAGCTGATCAATAAGCACCTCAGGGACTGGTTGCATTTGGTTAAATTGCTAGTATACAGGATGGGAGAGAAGTCTTCCTTTCTGCATTCTTGTCCTTTATTATTCTCCACTCCCCTCCACAGTCTAAGTGGTTCTAGAAGAATTTTATCTTCTTTTACCTAAATTAAGTCATGCTCCTTATCTAAGTGAGGTATGAAAAAATAAACTCTTTTTTTTAAAGACAGGAACATCACAGTGGGCATATGTGATGACTGATACATAAATTTTTCCAAAATAAGATCCGATTGTATTAGCCATGTTGGATAAACTATTGGATGCCCAATTAATTTGAATTTCAGGTAAAATTCATAATTCTTTTTGTGTAAGTATATATCATGCAATATTCAGACATATGTATTTTTATTTGCTGGATCTGGCAATCTTAGACTGAATTTGTATTCCAGGTCAAGTGTAGAACAAGTATTTTTTAAAGTAGGCTGAGAGAATTTAGATAAAAACTAACTGTGGAAGTATGTCCTAACTTGCTGTACATATTCCTGTCCTGCCCAAATTGTCCTACTGTCCTGCCTGTTTTCAGTTTTTCCTGTGTATCACATTTTCCAGAACCTAGCCATGTTTTGTGTCACAGCTCTTCACATTCATATCATCTCTATTTTTACTAAGGTAAAGTTTTGATTTGTCATTATTTCATGAGAGACTCTCTCTATTTCAGATAGCTTTTTCTAATCTATTATATTTCCTCATATTTAGGCAAGTAAAGAGTCTTGCCAGTCTAGATTCTCACCTACAATGGAATTAAGGTATATTTGAATTTCTATTGATAAATAACTTATTAAAACAAAATAGAAAGAAACAAGAAAAAGACTTTATAAGTAGGTTCTAGGCTCATTATTTAAGATCATCTCATTCCATTCCCTATCCTTCATCTACTTTTCTTCTAAAACTCTCCATATTATGTAACAAAAAAAGTACACATTTGTATATAATATATAACATTTCCTATATCACATCAATTTATTTTATATACATTTATTCATCACTCACAGAAAGGAGAATGGAAAGGCAGTACAAAATAAATCCACTTTATTCAAAAGTCTTAATCTGACTGCCTTGAACTATAGGAAGATCCTTTAGAAAATGTGTGTTATAAAGGCAAAATACATATATTTTTTAATTTACTAATACTTCATGGTGATTCCTGCAATGTTTTACAGACATATACAAATATATCATAATGACATTAGCTATAGTTTGGTTTTGAATTTTAATTTGCGTGAGTTAGAATATTTACTCATCCAATGGTCTCTTCTTAGAAACAGTAATAAGGACTAAATTACACTTGGACAATATGTAATAAATTGAAAATGTTTTGCACATTATATTCCTTTGGAATTGTGTAGTATCAATTTTATTTTTATTTTTTATTTTTTAAATTTTTTATTGTTCTGTTAATCACCATACATTATATCATTAGTTTTTGATGTAGTGTTCCATGATTCATTGTTTGTATATAACACCCAGTGCTCCATGCAGTGGGTGATAGACATTGGGGAGGGTATGTGCTATGGTGAGTGCTGTGAATTGTGCAAGACTGTTGAATCACAGATTTGTACCTCTGAAACAAATAATACATTATATGTTAAAAAAAAAAGATGTAGCTATCAATTTTAAATTTTGTTTTAGGTTTAGTTAAAATTCATTTATTTTAAAAGTATGTTTAGTTTGTCTCAGAATGCCAAAATATACTACAAACACAGAGTGAAGTTTTAGTGTATTGTGGATATATTTATTCAAATCCATCACACAAGATCAAAGAAAAACTTGTATGCACAAATGACAGAAATGCATTGATAAAGCTAAATGTATTGGCAAATTTTAAGGAAAGATTGGTCTGCTTCCTCTGTCTACTAGAACACAGCAAGAGCAAACTCCCTGATGGCTTTTTTTCCCCCCTGATGTCTTAAATGCAGCAATTGGTACCACTTGGGAAAAGTGATCAGTTGTTCACATTCTTAGAAAAAGGTTTCAAAGCTTTGGATTTTTTTGATGTTTGATTATCAGTATAACAGTTCTTAATAATACAAAAGAAGGCAGGGGACACTTTTATGATTTTTTTTTCTTGTTAAACTGAGTTTTTCTTTAATTAAAATGGATTTTGGATAAATTTTTACTTATTAAAATATACTTATAACTGGATTAAAACACAATACCTAAGGACCTTTTTCCTATTATACAAAGTAATTCATTCTTACGTTTTAATACAGTATCTCAAATGCCAAATTCTGAGAAATGTTATCCTTTAAAATTAAAATTAAAAATTATTTACTGAAGATACTTGTCTTCACTAAATAGTTCCAGTATTTAAGCTTTAATTTGTATAAATAAATTTTATGCTGTCACCTTGGGTAATTTCTGAATTGAGGTCATTTAATTGACGTATTCCTAATCATCTGAAGGATGGAAATTGGATTTCTAAAATCTGTTGCAAGGCAGTAAATACCTGCTCTGAGTATTGTGGAGCAGCAATTATCAATCTGCAATGTATTTCTGAGTATTTCCTCTTAGACTCCTATTACCTCATGACACTTTCACCAACTCTCAGCTTTCTCTTAATGCCTATTGCTAGAGTCTCCTTAATTTCCCATCCCACTCCAGGAGTGCTTTTTATGCTCCGTAACCTGTTTCTGATTCTGCCAATCTCTCACTGACCAAATATAAATATCACACCACCTTCTAAAATGCACTGAACCACAATTACAAAGGGAACAATCAAAGCCCTTTCCTATCCCACAATCAGTATTAAGCAGTTGGATAAACTGATCCAAGTTTTCAAGTAGTTTGAGTCCCCAGCTCTTCAGCTATAGCTTGTTTTGGTTACTGTAACCATTAGCTTCTCATTGAATGAGTTTGCCAGGCTGAATATCCTACCAAAGAGGAAAGCTGCTGAGCTTTTTAAGACTGTGAATTATTTTCCAGTACTATATTTTTAGTTCAGAAGTAAGTAATGCTCTAGTAACCTGCTTATAAGCCTAGAGACTGGCATTCCTGTATTTCATTGCCTTTCTTAGGTCCAGTGCAATTGTATCTAGATGCTGTTAAGTTTCTCTTACTGAATTTCTACAATGAAATGACTCCACCTTTCTTAACCAATATTCCCTCTACAGCTCTGGTTATTTGCCAGGCTTAAGCAAGAACCATTGAACAGCTGTTCTCAGCCTATGCCAGGCTGCTTAACAGCACTAAATGTCCAGTGTATCTTGTATATAATTTGTACCTGAAGCTCCCCCCAAATCTTGGGAGGAAAATCTCACTGGGTAGCAATATGTAGGCACCACACTTTGAAATTCCAAGTATCCTAAAAGCATTATGTATAGTGAAAATTGTATATTCTGGAAAAAATCCCTCTCATTCTGTTCAAAAGCCTTTCAAGTAAGTCCTCAACAATGTCCCTTAATGGGTTTGCCTGCTCTTTCCACACCAATGTCCTTTAATAGCCATTTCCTTGGTGAGTAGGACTTCTAAAATAGCTCATCAGAACTAGCCAAGGATAGCACTTTTTCCATAAAAAGTTCCCATTTGAGAGAGAAAGTAATGTTTAGCATACTAACTCTCTATCTTAATCCTAAATTTACTTTTTAGAATTCTAGCTGCAAATTCTCCTTGGACCCAGGTATTCTGTTGATGAGACACTGACACTTAAGGTTTAGTCCCTATCATCTGCTGATAGGACCATTCTCTGAATCAACCTGTCCTCCCAACACCTCTTAGGACATCTCTCAGTCCAAGCTTCAGGTGCAGATTAGCATAGGCTGGGTGCTCAGTTCTCCGAAAAGAGGCTTACAAACACAAACTATCGCCATGGCTGTACTCTTCTCCATGCAGTCCAGTGAACATGGATGGCCCAATTTTTATGCACTACAGCTCTACATGTGAATCTTCTGTGCAGTATTTTAAAAATGCAGAGGCTCAGACCTCACTTCTAATATAATACATCAAAATCCTCAGGACGTGAGTCCAAAATAAGCATGTAGTTTTAGGAACGGCACAGGTGATTGTGATGTATTGTGGAGTGTCTGAAATACTGACTTGCTTTGGGGATTTTCATCCTCCCTAGTTTTGTGAGTCCAGTGGGCAACCTGCACTCAAGCCCTGTTGCTTTGAGAGGTGCAGCATGGTCTAGGATAGAAAGAGAATCTTGAGAGAAGCATGTGACCTGCAGACGTGCCCTAACTGCTATATGTTACTGGGGGACCACGAGAAAACGGCTTCATTTTGACGAACCTCATGTTTTTTCTTTGTAAAATACATCTTCTATGATATACCACTGAATTATTAAAAAAAAAAAAAAAGTCCTGGAAAGGCAAACTACAGAAAAAGAAGTGTTATCTACATTTTCTGATAAGCAATTAGCCCTTGACTGTATATTTTAAAAAGTCATGGGATCAGTAATAACACTTTAGGCCTATATGTGTATCTCTATGTTCAAATACTCATTCACATTTATATTCATGCCAACCACATTGGTCTCTTTTGAGTTTTTGTTTCAATTTTTTTTTTAAGTACAGAGGATAAATTTTTTGTCTCCCTCTCTTAAGCACAGCAGTTTGATGAAGGGAGATTTTCTTACTCGGGGGGGGGGGGGGCAGAAAAGGCCAGTAACTTAAATCAGAGGAACTGACGTGGAAGACTGTGGGGCTAGTAAGACTTAAGTGACGTTAGTTAGATTAAAGGCCTGAAGAGAGAAGGATCAGGCCAAGGTGTTTTGCTTTGTGTCTACCAGATGCAGCGTTTCACCAGAAATGTAGCAATCTCACAGCAAACCCTAAGGGGGCGCTCAAGAGTCCCCACGGCCTGAGATCATGTAAATCTAAAAGCTATCAGCCACCCTCGAATCTCTGGGACCTTGGCATAAGTACAAACTCCATGGGTTTCTAACTCTATGAGAAAATCTAAAAACAGTTAAAGAGATATAAAGACCTCACCATGCAGTGCATTCATTCATTTATTCCTTATCGTTTGTTTTCTTTCTCCTTCTCTTTATTTCTTCCTCTTTCCCTCCCTCCCTCTCTCTCCTCCTCACCTCTCTCTCTCTCAACAATTAAATCATCGTCATCATCATCATCATCATCATGAACATGGCATATATTTATTAATTGCTTGATATGTGGCAGGTACTATGTTAAACAATTTACAGGCAGCATCTCATCTAATCTTCATAATAATCCTGCTATTAATATGTCCATAACAAAGTTGCTATTAATATGTCCATTATTAAAATGAACTGATTGAGGCTTAGAAAGTTTAAGTGATTTGTTCGTGGTAACACAGCTAGTGAAGGCAAAGCTATTAATCTCAAAAGCCCATCCTCTTTTGTACATGCAGCCTTTGGGTTTGGAAGGGTAGGCTGCAAAATTTAACCCCACTATAATCAAGATGATGACACAGGCCACACTCTATTGTTTCAAACCAAATTTTTTTTTTATCAATTTACATACAGAGGCTACTTATCTGTGAGCTCTAATTAATATGTACATATTAGAACCAAAATAAGTTCAAATATTAATTGACCTGGGCTCCACAGCTTGATTTTGGAAAGCTCTTGATTTCTGTTTAAGCTAGGATGGTTGGCAAAAGAGTAAAGAACAATGATATATTCTCTTTTCTGTGTATGCACACACATGTGTGCATATACATTTGCACATACGATGACTTCCACATATATATATCCACTTCCTAATTCAGAGTTTCTTGGAATTTCCACTATTGATAAATTCTATATGACATAGTTAGAACATAATGGAGTTCTTTACTGATGGAGATGAAAGATTTACTGTCCTTGACCATTGTTCTTGTCAGTTAATAATCAATTGTTGAAGTCAACTTTTCTTGTGTGTGTAGGTGTGCAACATAATAGCTTTTAAAAATATTCTTATATAAACATAACCGATTAAAAATGGCATCTATCCAAATGGCAGAAAGGATGGTTTCTAGGAAAAAACTGAAATTATTTTGGACTATAACTATCCACTAAGTTCTTAGATATAAATTGTGAAGCCTAGAGTGGAGTCTTAATTACAGTTATGTAAAGGTAGCAAATAATAATATAAAAGTACAATACAATGTTTTATTGAAATAATTTGAAGCTTAATCTGTCTCATAATTCTTTGAAAATAAACCCATTTATTGATGCATTTTGGCTAATACTGGCAATGCAAATGATATTCAATCAGTTCTGAATCATTTTTTTAAGCTGGACTATTTCTGCAAACTGTCCATTTTTATTAGAGAGTCTGAAAATGGAAAATTCCTCTCTGATCAATTATGTTCTCACACAATATTTATGAAATTCAGTTCTGCTTGATAGATTTCTTAAACCTCAAAATTCAACCATCTGTAAATCTCACTTCTCTGTAATGAGTCTTGGAATAAGAAACAAGGGAAAATATGTCTGAACTTCCAAAATAGACTTTACAAGTCCAAAGTTATTAAAGCTCATGTATGTCTTTACTCAGGTGGATCAACAAATATTTTCTTAGGTTCTGTTTACTTTTATTTTGCATATAATTCTAAAAGATTTGATTATCTATTTCAAAGCCATGACAGGTTCAAAACAACAGATTGGAGGGGAAGAAATGAAGTACTTCAGATAGACATTAACTAACTGTGATCAAAATTTACCATTGAGAGGAATATGTTGAAAGAATTATACGAGCCATCAAATGAATGAACTAAAATTTTATATTAGTCTTGGATTATACAAGAGAAACAATTCTATTACCTACTCTATTGTAGGAACAATAGAAAGCTGACACCCATCATAATGAACTACTTTCATAAATGTAATGTTAAATTATTCTCCATAAATTCTTAAAGTAAGGATCTGTATAATGAAAGGTAGAGATCTGAGCAATAAAAAAAGTAGGCAGATTTTATTCTATATAGACAAAGGTAGGTTATTTAGAATAGACATGACCAAAGGTCTTCAGTTTGTGTTACCTAATCAATGCAATGCCTTTTTTAACAATGTGTTTGGTTGTTAGCTAATGCCCCAAGATGTAGATTAAACTTTTGGCTATACATTCAGTACTGAAGATGTTGAAACTAATCAAGTTAATCAAAAGACTTAACTGAACCTCTGGGATATCATTATAATTAATCAGTCATTGATTATTTATAATACTCTAAAAATGATTTGAACCATTATACCCAGCCTGTATGAAAAGCTATAATTTATGCATAGATTTTCTAATCAGCAAATGTCAATATAAAGAGAGTAACACTTCACTAAGTTATTACAAGTGAGGAGAAAACAATATATTATTATCTCCCTCACAAAAGGATTGGAATGAAAAATTTAGATTTATTCCTTTTGTCTTAAAAACAAAAGCACCAAAACAGATGGAAGAATCCAATAGAGAAGATACAATGAAATACACTCCTAAAAACTCAGGAGGATAAAACTCTCGATTTTTCAGACCACCCTTTACTTCTCTTTTAAGGTGCTAAATTGTGAGTTTTCAGGACACAGGAAATAAAAACCTCTGTGCTCCACCTCCAGTATCACAGATGTTTACAGCTAGAAAGTGCCATCCAGACAGCCAGTCCAGTGATTTTCAAATAGAAATACACATAAAAAAATCACAAGGAATTACAAGTTATCTAGGTGCCAGATGGATCCAGCTACTGAATCAGAATTTTTTTTTTTTTAAAGATTTTATTTATTTATGACAGAGGGAGACACAGCGAGAGAGGGAACACAAGCAGGGGGAGTAGAAGAGGGAGAAGCAGGCTTCCCACAGAGCAGGGAGCCCGATGCCGGGCTCGAGCCCAGGACCCTGGGATCATGACCTGAGCTGAAGGCAGACGCTTAACGACTGAGCCACCCAGGCGCCCCCTGAATCAGAATTTGAAGCATATGTATTTTTAAAGGCAACTCCCTGGTAAAGAACAATTGTGTACAACTCGTTGATTCTAGAGCAGAAGCTGATAATTCAACTAAAAAGTACAATAGTAGGTACTTGTTTATGCATATTCTGGTATTTAAATAAAATGGAAAGCTATATTTTTCTTAAATTAATAAAATAGTGCCACATAGAGTGGATATGAGTGACTATTCTAACAGTTCTTCATTTTATGGTTCTACTAAGTTGTAACTTGCAATAAATCATTGAACAAATCCATGTCAAAGTCAGACAATCTCCAAATGTTCTCGCTACTCCTTTTTTTAAAATAATTTTAAGATTTTATTTATTTATTTGACAGAGAGAGAGAGAGCAAGCACAAGCAGGGGGAGCAGCAGGCAGAGGGAGAGGGAAAAGCAGGCTCCTCCCTGAGTAAAGAGCCTGACATGGGGCTTGATCCCAGGACCCTAGGATCATGACCTCAGCCAAAGTCAGATGCTAGCCAAATGAGCCACCCAGGCACCCTACTGAGTTATTCAAAACTTACAAGATGTTTAACCTAATCAAGTTTAAAAAAACTGAATAAGAAAAACTTTTTTTGAGGTTTAATATTTCAGATGATATTCTATAGGACCCATGACTTAAAAGCAATATCATTATACGATGCAGGAATAGTAGAGATTATATATAAGAGCTAAGACATATGAGATTTGATAAATTTTGTCACATTCCCATATAACAGAAATTATTGAGAATAAAATTTGTTACTATCTTTTTTTTTTTTTTTTGCTACAAAAATGATATTTTTCTTTTCTCCATCAAGGAGTATTAAGCAGTTCTGTGTATTTGAAGAATTCTAGAGCTCCCAAACTCTGACCCTAAGTCAGAGTCTCTGTTAATTTCTATCAAGTGAGATTAAGCAAATCTTTATGGAGAGAGGAGGCATGAAAGAAGTGAAGGTTTTTGTATTTGGACAGAGAACAGTTGGACTAATTCCACACTGATGGAGGGTTTGTAATCCCAGAGAGAGAGCAGAACCCGAGGTTTTAGTAGTTCCAATTGGATATGCTGAAGGGACAACTGGGATCTCACTACTAATTAGCTAAACACCATGCACTTGAGGGATGCAGAGAAGGTTCTGGGAGCCAAATCTGGTATGAAAGGATTGGAATCATTTGGCAGATTAGCCCATATTTGAAAGTAGCATGGGGATGACAAAATGCGAATTTCAGTAGCAGCCAAGATGAACTAATGAGCAGAGGATATTACCTCATGATCCTGGCTTGAGCCACCCCCCAGCGTTTATTCTCCAATCCCAAAGGAAGGAAATGGGCAACTCTCAAATGACTAACATGGATTTTTCAACCATATGGCGGTGAAGGTAAAGGAAGTTTTATTTTTACTAGAAAACACACAAATTCAGTTTGATTTTTGCACCAGAGTATTTGGCAGAACATTTCTATCTGTAGTATACTAGTGTACATAATACATATACATTTTAACATAGTTGTATATGAATAAAAACTTTGGCTTTTCCACGTGTTAGTTCTACTGCGCTAGTTTTGTTTCTTCTGCTGTTATCAAAATTAAGCATTCCTTATTCATGTAAGATATAGAGGAAAATGCAAGTAAAATGAGAGGAGAAAATACTTGAATAATTTGATCATATATATTTAAATAACCACAGAAAAATACTTATTCTCGAATATACCTAAGAAAGTTACATGAGAGAATAAATCTTATTCTACCCATTCTTAACATTTGTGTCTTGTTATGTGCTAAGCATTCAAATTTCTCTTTTCTCTCTCATTGTTTTCTCAGGTTTACTGAACCAGAAAGAAGAGAAAGAAGGAAACTGGCTCATTGTTACAAAATACTTCTCATCCTGGTTTCAGAGTCTTCTGATTTTCTGCTTTTTATCTAAACTCACATTCATGATGCTACATATAATCATAAGGAAATGCTGCAAATGTAAAAATGTTAATTTAAAGCTACACTCCTACCAAGTTCAAAGAAGATGCAAGCCTAGTATAAGTGGCATTGCCTGGGTTGGTTTGGAGAGTTATGCTCAGGGAAAAAAAAAAAAAAAAAGCAGGCTGATGACTCTTACAGCCAAATATGAGTGCCTTATAGATTGAATAAAATCATCTTTCTGTTTATCACAATTATTAAATATTTTGCAGAGGCATCACCTTCCATGTCTTTTTCTTTTCCACTTCAACACCTTTAACATTTCATGGTTTGTCTTTTTCCAATATGTTGGTAAAACACAGCAAATATGAAACTCAAACTGGACTTTGCTTCATTTCAATTATTCATGTTGCTTATTTTAGCCAGGCTTTATTTCAGTTATGAGTTTTAGCTCTGTCTGCTTCCCCTCATTTATTATTATGTAATATATTATTTTTTAAATTACATACTATTTATTCCTACACAAAAATGCAATATTTAATATAATATTGGTGTAATAGTTAACTTAGCAGGCTTGTGTGCTCAAACCCTACACATTCCAAAGGAAAAACCTTTTAACTGGGTCCTGGAAGATAATTCCTGAGCATTGCACTATCCTGTCTAAAAACAGTGTCCTTGATACCTGATGACATAATATATGTATACATTGTGAAACGTTTACTACAATAAGGTTAATTAACACATCCATCCCATCACAAAGTCACCGTATGTGTGTGTGTGTAGATCTACTCTCTTAACAGATTTCATTTATACGATACAGTATTATTAACTACAGTTACCATGAAGTACATGAGACCCCTGCAGTTTATTCATCTTATAACTGAAGGCTTGTGCCCTTTGACTAGCATCTACTTATTTCCCCCACCCTCCAGCTGCTGTTAACCACTATTCTACTCTGTTCGTTTAAGTCCCACTTTTTAAAATTCTTATTTTTCTTTACTCTTATTATAATAGTTTCTGGAAGTAGGAGTTAAGATTTTAAACTATTACTAGCCTAAAGTTAGTATGAATAGCTTCTAACTGGCAATTTATAAAATGAGTAAGTAAGAGAATACTATCCTTGCAAGTTCTATGATTTGATATGATACACTTTCTAAAGCTGCAGTCTCTACCTTGTCAAACAACTGGCTTAGTATCACACAGATAGCTGTGGCAAGGTCAGGTCTAGAAGTGGAATCTTATGGTTTTGGGTATGAAGCTCTTTCTACTACAATAAACTCCTATTATTGCTGAAGTTATCACTGAAATCATAGGCTAAAATAAAGCTTAACTGCATTATGAAAACTAAATGATTTACCTGCAGGTAAAAGGAACTCTGGCTCAAGCCATATTAAAAAATAAGCCATGAGTGATCTTACATAATTAGACTAAGGGGGTTTCAGTCAGGAGTTCTACTATTGGTCAAGGACCAGGTTTCTTCTGTCTCTCAGCTCTGCTGTCTTCAGGGTTACTTATCATTAGGCGGCACCCCACTCCCTTCCTTGGGCTCTGAAAATGGCAACAGTAATTACATGTATAAAATCTAGTTGTTGGAAGGTCTAGAAGAGGTCACACCTACCTTTTCCTTACATCCAGTGAGGATACACCAGTGAGGAAGGCTTTCCCCAGAAAAATCACTCATCTCAGAGACCAGCATAAAGTCACATGTCCACTCCTTCAGGAGTCCCCCAAAGTGGAATGCAGTTAGAATGACTAACTAAGACAAAGCATCTGATATGAATAAAGACAAAGCAACAGGGCCATTAAGTATACCTAAATTGTAGCTAGGTAACTGATGCACCCTCCATTTCTGGTCCTACCCATCTAAATGTTAATTGTAATTCTCCATTTAGATGCCTGCCTTCCTTGTGGGAAAGAAACAATTTGCCACAAATTAGCCTTTCATTGTAAAAACAAACAATGTCAGTACACTGATAGTCAAAATATGTCAATGAAAACGAGTCTGTTTTTCAAAACATTTTCTTCTAACTTTAACTAGTGTAGTCTTTTGGTGAAAATCGGCTTTGTTGCTAAAAGGCTAAACTGTAAGCCTACACTAGTTGTGCAGCATTAACCTGTGTTGTATGTCATCTATTTTCTCAAGTCAGTCAGTGAACCCACCTTGAGTAGGTATTTTTTATGTCAGGCTTTCTGAAAAATGAGAAGCCCGAAGGGATCCCATTGATTTGCCAACTGTGTCACAGTCCGTTTAAGGCAGAATGGCACATGCTTGTGACAGAGGTGATGACAAATGGATACGTACTGAAGGGACAGCACCAACACAGATGAATGAAGGAAATGATGGAAGTACACAACACGCAGATAGAAAGCAAGATAAAATGTAAGATTATAAATGTCAATGAAATATACTACATGTGTATATAATACCTTGAATTATATAAAAGTATATAAGACTAATGTCATTTTTAGAATAATTTCTGAAAGTTTACACAAATTCAATATTACCAAGAATTGTGAATCCAAAGAATGATTTTGCTATTCTATAATATTTACATCAACTTATATGTAATTATGAATGGAACACTTTTTTATTATTATTAAGTTAAAATAATATTGCTTGAGTTTCTGTTTTCTAATCCTAATAAGTATATATATGTATATATCACCTTGACATATACACAGATGTTAACTATATTTGTAGGAGTTAATTTATGCTAGCCCAGATTAAGATAAATTAATAATATTCATGGATACTAACGAGATGAAGATCTTTGCAGGTAGAATTGTGCTCACAGGCATTCAGGATACAATCATCAATGTCTTGTTCACATCTTAAGCCAGCAAAACCCGGATTGCATAAGCAAGAGTAGCCATTAACCACTGAGAACAAGAGATAAGAGAAAATAATATCCCTTTAATAACGGTATGGGTAATGCTAATTATTCTAAAGAATGTTGCATTCAACTAAATGCATTTCACTTTTAACCAGAGAAAATGTGAATTCACAGCTCTCTACAGTATTCTCTAAATACCTATTTTGCTCAGTTCTATTTAACTTTAAAACTTCAATTTTGAAATAAAAACAATCACATAAACATTTGGTAACAGTTTGCAAAGCAACAATGACAATATCCAATTTTTTTCTTCTCTATTTGTCAGTAAACAATACCTATGATAAATAGGTTACTTTTACATCAATTTACTTCTCCTTGAGTGTTTTAGGTTTAATAAACCAGAAGTTAACTCCTTTTTGTGTGACAAGGTAGATTAAAGTGGGTAGTGATCTGAAAGTTAATATTGAACTACTTAAGCCTTAGTTAAAAAGAGCTTTCACATTTTATCATCAACTTTTAAAAGTAATAATCAGAATCTGTCCTCTGTTTTATCATTAATGATAGAAAAAGAACAGTTTCTGATGCATCTCAAGGAAGTGGTGACAGCATGAATTCTAAAAATGGCTGCTTCTAGTCAGTCCCTGAGTTCTTCATTATACCTGAGATTTACCATGTAATCTACACTCCACTCTGCCTCTGTGTGTGTATCTGCTATTGCTCTCATTAAACTTTGAGGTCCTGGGTGGCAGGAGAATTTTCAGTACACTGTGTGGTATTTAGCTGGCTTCTAGATTTCTGTAGCCATGCTTCTGAACAGCACGTGTACCTGGGCTTTTAAAGAAAACCAGCTCACAGCTGTCAAGAAGAGACAAGGGAGATACAAGAATGGCAGCTCTTTAGGCAGGATTTTACTACTATTATGTTTTATTTTTTCATGTGGCATCCCAGTTTTTAACCTCGCAGTGAATCAAAATAATAAATATACAAGCATAGTTGTAAATAAATTTTACAACTTTGGGATCAGTTGTGTTCCTTATATGTTATATATGACATTATGTATGTTAACAAATTAAAATCAAATGTTATATAATATGTAATTAAGACATTGTAGAGTATAATCAATCATAATGATATTTTTAAAAATGTTTATAAATTCAAGTTTGGATACTGATGCAAATTGGCAAGTAACAAAAACTGCAGTCAAAATTAACTTTCTGTGTAGATAGAGATATTCTCTGCAGATTGATGAATTATTTGAAAAGAAAAACAACAATAGATAACTTTAAATTAGCAAAGGGTCTGAAAGACAGAGATTGGTGTTAGGAAATAAAGCTTCCATTTATTATCAAGAAATATGCTTTTTGAATGTTGACTATTCTGGGCTAAGAAGCTAAGAATGAAGCCAGATGAGAACCTGGGGAATTAAATTGGATACCACAGGTAAAATAAATAAACAAACAACCATAATCTGTTTAAAATTTAAAACAAAGAAACAAAAAAAATGTTTTTTTTCCCCACATCTAATTTGTTAACTATGGACTATGTTAAAACATCACCATTTTATCAGGAAATACTTTTTAAGCATATTGCCTTGTTTTGCTGTTGTTTTTTTTTACCAGAAAATACAGTTACTATTTTTATTAGTTCTTGTTTATAAATATTCCATACTCCCGATGTGAATTGATATTTTCATCAGATAAGCCCTGCATGAATTTGGATGTACTATTAATTTTATACTTAATACGCACTGAACATCATATGTTAATTGTACTAAAACAAAGCTTCTGATGTGATAAAACTTCATGGTGAAAATATAGAGGTATTTTAATAATGTATTGCCAATGTGGTGAATAAACACATGCTTGAGATTTACAATTTCACATTTACATATTAATAATTGTTTCTCAGAGATATATAGTCATTTAATAAATACTGTTAACTTGAATTCGGGAAGTTTGGCTTCCGAAGCTATCTTATATTTGAGAAAGTATTAAGAATAAAATATTTTAGATTTATGCTGATATCAGTTTACATGTCTGATCTAATTTTTAATAAATGTTTTGGTTCTCTGGTAGTTAAATTTCTTGGATGGGGTCCAAAATATATTATGGCTAATTCTATTATGAAATAGGTTAATATATCAGGTACTCAAAGTTTACATTTTCCATAATATATTATGTATGACCTCCATAATTTTAATAGGTAACATTGCATTATAAGTAGCATATTTGAAAATTATACTTTCTTACTGTATAAGGAATTATGATTTAAAATATTTTAGACCTTTTTTCTTTTCTCTACTATTTTTTTTAAGTTTTTATTTAAATTCCAGTTAGTTAACATATAGTGCAATATTAGTTTCAGGTGTACTATACAGTAATTCAACATTTCCATACATCACCCAGTGCTCATCACAACTTATGTCACTCAGAATATATCAGATCTGCCCCATATATAACCATATATGACCATTATTCTAGGGCTACCTAGATCTATAAGTGTTGCTAACCACTCTCTGAGGCACTTTTTGGTCCCTTCCTTATTTTATAGTGAACATCAGAAACTGAAGAGTCATTCCCAGCATCCCCAAATACCGATGGGCTTGAGATCAGAAATATGATAAAAGTGACTTATTTCAAGGTAATTTGAGAATTTTACAAATTTAAAAACACAATTTTTAAAGTGATGAAATCTGAAAAAAAAAAGAAGAAAAGAGAAAAATGATGGTAATGTCGGTTCAAATCAGGAGTAGCAAACAGGTGGCCCATAGCCCCAAAATATATTTTGCTAGCTGCCATAGTGTTAGAAAAGTTAATTCTATATTAATATCTACATAGATATTCCAGTTTGCGAGGGCCCCACTACTACCTGTTGTTTTAAACTTGGGCTGCTTCACTCTATTTGGAAAAAAATCAGTTATGCTCTTGAATGACATGCACTTACACAGCACTGGTTTAAAGAAAATAATTCATAATTCTCCTAAATTATACCATTTCAAAATAAAATGACTTTCCCTCAAAATGTGTTTTTTCACAGATTATATTAACCGTTTATTCATTTAGTGAAGGATCACATAAAAATATATTTTAAAGGAGGTAAAATAAGATGGACAGTTTTTTTTTGTCAACATCCTTCTAGCACACACTTTTTTTCCTCTTTCTGCCCCTTAGTCATACCTAGTTCACAGGGTTATTTCATGACCTAGTTTCTCCTGTGTCTCAACAAAAATTATCCATTTTAGACGTGTTCTTCCATTTCAAAAACCATATTCTAATATTCAATATTTCTTCCTTTCCTCTGATTTTTCCTTTTCTTCTTCTGACTGTCTTCTTTTTCCTCTATAAATTTAAATTTCTTCAGGAATACATATTTGGTAGGAGGAAACGTGTCTGCATGCATGTGTGTGTGTGTGTGTGTGTGTGTGTAATAGATGTGATAAAATGATTTATTCTAAATCACTATAAGCAGTGCCTCTCCTACCTATAAAGACTTTAAAAATCTACCATGAAAAATAAAGAAAAAAATGGCTAATTCTAACATCAAAGCATAGAAGTCACATCTCATTAGATTTTCTCATTTGCTACCATTATGCTCACAAAAATATAAATGAATTCATCCGATGTGGGGGTGTTTTGTGAAAATAACTGGGATTGGCTCTGATATTCATGGCAGGATAAAGTCAGTAAATAATCAGGGTTGCATACTGAGTTATTCCATTACTGTGTCAGATTCTAAGTTACACTTCTCTACAAGAATTGCTGTGACTGAGTGAACTCACTGTCATGGCAATATCCATGCAAGCAAGGGCTGGAACTGCACTCATTGACATTGATCTCGCAGCGTGGACCTGCAAAGCCTTTCCCACATCGGCACTGGTACCCAAGAGGAGATATTTCCGGATCCATTTTCTTTCCAAACACAGCGCCATTCTCACAAGGATCAGTAGCCTCACAAGGCCCAAAATCATGGTAAGAATCTGCAAGGGAAGAATCAGAGTGTCAGTGCTTACTTAATGAACAAATCCCCACAACTGCTGTCACTTACTGGCATATGTCTGCATAAATGCATTCAACTTAGTCTCTAGGCAATGAATCAGAATTTTCTCCAATATTATCATTGTGATTCTCTCTCTCTACATTACAATTTAAGAAAGAAATATTATTTATGATTTCTATGCTTCATCTAACAAAGTACCAGCAGGCAGCAATGTTAAGTGACAGCATCTTTAAAAATACCATTTTGTTTCTTCATACTTTATACCTCTTGTTCAACAATGTTCTCTGAAGACATTGCAATTAAAAAAAAGTACATTATTGATGACTGATGCTCCCTGGGTTTTTTGTTTTTGTTTTTGTTTTTCTGGTGTCCTGGAGGTTGGCTATCAATATAAGCTTTGCTTGATGGATTTGTTGCTATCCTCAAAACAAGTGCACAATGAAAAAAGAACATTTTAAAAAGGTTTTAATCTTAAGAGTAACACCTCAGCCCTGAAACTAAGTTTTAAATTTTACTCAGAGAATGTAACTAGATAAAGCGATTGTCTCTGGGTAAAATATACACAAGTATTTAGCGATAAGAAATAAGATGGCTGACCCAAAGGAATACATATCAAACAAAAAGTGAGGCATAAACAGAATTAAATCATTCAACAAAGCAAAATCATTACTTAGGTGTCAGTTTTCCAGACATAGTAAAAATATTGGTATATTAGATATTTGGAAAGTATTTAAATAATAGCATTCATTCACCTAAATATGTAGCATATACGTACAAACATAGCTTCCACAAGTGCCTGGCTGAATATCTCAGAAAAGAAAATATCCAATAATCATTAAGTCCTTTAACTACTCAGCTTGTCTTAGTAACTTCTCAACTGTAGAGATGAAATGATAATAAATGAACTGGGATAAGAGATAAAGTTTTTAAAGTTTAGAAGTATAGTAGTAGTTGGAGAAATTCTAAAATCTCTGGATCCCTATGGTCCTCCCCTTCTTGTTATCAAGGATAAAAAAAAGGTAAGACAATCCTAGAAACTGCTGAAGACATCAACAAAATATACAGCGAAAGACCCAAAATAATATAGTGTCATAAAGTAAGAGCAATAGAAACTGTATCAAGTTGAGGGACACCTGGGTATTTCAGTGGGTTAAGTGTCTGCCTTGGGCTCAGGTCATGATCTTTAGGTCCTGGGATTGAGCCCAACGTTGGGCTTCCCTGCTAGGCAGGGAGTCTGCTTCTCCCTCCCCCGTGCCCCTCCCCCTGCTCGTGCTCTCTCTCACTCTCTCTCTTTCTCTATCTCAAATAAATAAATAAAATCTTTGAAAATAAAAAAAAAAAAAGAAAGAAACTGTACCAAGTTGAATAGACACCCAGTACTTCAGGTTTCCAAGTACAGTAAAAGAAGTAAAAATAAAAACTACTTCCAAAGAGCATAGAAACAAATTATTTCCTTCAATTAAAAAACCTATTAAGTGGCTTTTTCTTTTCAAGAGCTATGGTAAATAGTATGGAGAATTCAAATAGGATCAAGGCCTCTTTCTTCTCCTTAAACATTATGAGATTGAAGTATATTGCAAATGGTGCGTTCCTAGATACTATTTTATCATAATGAAAGTATTTTCTTTGCAAAATAAGAGAAATGGCACTGAACAACATCCACCAGAAACACATAAAACAATGAATTATCCTTAAAAAAAGTTCTCATGCATGCCCTTCTTTCTAATTACCTACTTCTAAATATTTAATTGTAAGAATAGTTATTTTGCTTTGCTTGTGAGAAGTTAATTTAGCTTCTCTCATAAATTGTTGCATGCGTATAATCCATTAGATTGCTGAACAATAATTCATACTTATATTTGAGACGACACTCATGATATTCTCTTTTACAGGATATACATGAGTTTACTCTACCTTGAATACCATGTTGATTTATATACTAATTCACTATATAAATATTAATGAGCTCCTACTAGGTGTCAAGCAATGAGGTAGAAGCTGGGATTATAAACAGTGAGGGTTCATATAAGCAAGTAAATCAATACAGTGTGATATGGGGTAAATGTGGTCAATTTCTCTTGCTAAGGAATCACTATAGCAGGAAGAATTCTAATATAGCCTCCATGGTCCCCCGCATACATAGCCTGTAGAATCCTTTCCTTCAAGTAGGGGTGAGATTTGTGAAGGTGATGAAATATCACTCTGATGATTATGTTATATTATATTGCAAAAAGGATATGTAGAAATAATTAAAGTCACTTGATCAGATGACTTTGAGTAAATTGAAAAAGAGATTATCTTGGGAAGTTCTGACTTAATGAAGTGTGACTTTTAAAGAAGCCAAAGGCATTCTGATCGCCTGGAAGGAAGAGAAATTAAGAAAACAATCTTCTTTACAATTGCAGCAAAAATAATAAAATAAATATGAATAAACTTAACCAATGAAGTGAAAGACATATATTCTGAAAACTATAAAACACTGATGAAAGAAGTTGAAGATGACACAAAGAAATGGAAAGATATAACATGCTCAAGGATTAGGAGAACAAATATTGTTAAAATGTCCATAATATCCAAAGCAATCTACACATTTAATGTGATTCCTATCAAAACACCAATAGCATTTTTCACAGGACTAGAAAAAATAATCCCAAATTTGTATGGAATCACAGAAGACCCTGAAAAGCCAAAGCAGTCTTGAATAAGAACAAAACTGGAGGCATCACAATTCCAGACTTCAAGATATACTCCAAAGCTGTAGTAATCAAATGAGTATGGTCCTGGCACAAAAAATAAACATATTGATCTATGAAAGAGAATAGAAAACTCAGAGATAAATCCACAATTATATGGTCAATTAATCTTCAACAAAGGAGTAAGAATACCCAATGGGAAAAAGAGTCTTTTCAACAAATGGTGCTGGGAAAACTGGACAGCTACACGCAAACAAATGAAATTGGACCACCTTCTTACACCATACACAAAATAAACCCAAAATGGATTAAAGACCTAAATGTGAGACCTGGAACCATAAAAGTCCTAGAAGAAAGCTCAGGCAGTAATTTCTCTGACATCAGTTGTAGCAAAATTTTCCTAAATATGTCTCCTGAGGCAAGGGAAACAAAAGCAAAAATAAACAATATATTGGGGCTATATCAAAATAAAAGGCTTCTGCACAGTAAAGGAAGCAATCAACAAAACTACAAGCAAACCTACAGAATGGGAGAAGATATTTGCAAATGATATCTGATAAAGGATTAGTATCCAAAATATATAAAGAACTAATCAAACTCAACACCCAAAACCAACCCAAACAGAAGACATGAGCAGACATTTCTCCAAAGAAGACATACAGATGGCCAACAGACACACGAAAAGATGCTCAACATCACTCATCATCAGGGAAATGCAAATTAAAACCACAATGAGATATCATCTCACTCCTGTCAGAATGGCTAAAATCAAAAACACAAGAAACAAGTGTTGGCAAGGATGTGGAGAAAAAGAAATCCTTGTGCATTTCTAGTGAGAATGAAAACTGGTGCAGCCACTATGGAAAACAGAAGGGAAGTTCCTCAAAAATTTTAAAATAGAATTACCATATGATCTAATAATTTCACTACTGGGTAGTTACCCAAAGAATACAAAAAACAAAAACACTAATTCAAAAAGATATATGCACCCTTATGTTTATTGAAGCATTATTTACAGTAGCCAAAGTATGGAAGGAGCCCAAGTGTCCATCAACAGATGAATGGGTAAAGAAGATGTGATATATATATATATATATAATGGAATATTACTCAGATATAAAAAAGAGGAAATCTTGCCATTAGCAATGACATGAATGGATCTAGAAAGTATGATGCTAAGTGAAACAGGTCAGAGGAAGACCAATACCATATGATTTTACTTATGTGTGGAATTTAAGAAACAAAACAAATGAACAAAGACAAAAAGAGATAAACTAAAAAAAAGAGACTCTGAACTATGGAGAACAAACTGATGGTTACCACAGGGGAGGTGGGTGGAGGGATGGGTGAAATAGGTGATGGGGACTAAGAGTACACTTATCATGATGAACATTGAGTAATGGATAGAATTGTTGAATCATTATATTGTACAACTGAAACTAATATAACACTGTGTGTTAACTATACTGGAATTTAAAAAAAAAGATGTTAATGTTAATATGTTATAAAAGTAAGGAGGAGGTAAATGAAATTCAAAAATTTGAAATAGTATCTCTGTACATTGGGACAAGATCATAAAATGCTTTGTGTTCCATAGGACTTGGACCTGTGTGCATTGAGACACCATTAAAAATCTTTCCTTAAAAGTTGTAATGAGGTATAGTAAGCCTGTTCACACTGAGAATTACATTGCATTTCTAAGTTGTATTTAAAAATATATATAACGTTTATTTTTTTCCCTGAGGTTTTATTTTGCTGAAAACTATATCTTTTTGACACAATTTAAAATCAAGAAGCCATAATAATATACATTTTATTTGCATACATAGTTCGTAGGAAAAATTAAAAACCTATTTTCATTAGTTTCCTTTTACAACTATGTCATCAATATGCAAAATCCCAGATGCTTAGGTTCCAACTAAAGCTGTACTGGTAGTGAACATGTGCATTTAACTGAACTATTTTTCCTCTAATTGAAATTTGCATCAATCAAATTAGCATGCTACTTTGAGTGTATGAATCATTTTTAGTATCAAGTTCTTTATGATATTGTTAAACTTCTTAAAGAAAAATACTGTTTTTGAAAGCTTTAAGTGGATATAGATGTTTATGAAAATGTGAAAATGCTAAACATGAGTCCATATTAGTCTAGTGGTTTGACTTTTTTCTTTATGATGATTTAGATAAACTTAAAAAAATGCTGTTTAAAAATTCTGAAGTGATAGCAAAATTCAGAGAGTTATAAAAAAAAAAACACAGCAAGGTTATAAATTAGTAAATAATAGGTTAGGTGCTACATTTCTGTTAGGAGGTATCATATAGGAGATGTGAACGACAGTAATAAAGGCACAATGACATCCACTACAGAGATACATGAAATGGAAATCAAGTCCTCCAACTTTCACAGTCTGCAACAAAAACTTGAAAGGATCAGCCCAGACAGTGTAAATGCTGTCACTGCAGAGAGTTAGAGGGATATGTGCTGGGTAAACAGAGTAGTTCTTTATGAAGTATACGTCAAAGTATTAAAGATGTACTCTTTATATCCTCTTAATACCCATTATGAATCTATTATCCAAACTGTAAAAGAGAGACAATGTTTTTTACTAAACAGAAGAGCCAGATGACACTGTATGTCTTTAATGGATATTAAGGTGGTAATAAATATTTTTGTGCATTGTAAATGACCAGAGAGGTCTATAATTATCTACCATCATAAATTTCATTTGGACTAATAATGAAGCCTGAGTAATGATTTTTATGGGGAGATATTATTGCTCTCTTTCTCCTCCACTTCCATCTCTGTTTCCACTTCTACCTTTGTATATATACAGTAATGCTAATTTTTGTACTTTTTTGCAATCTTAGCTTAAGTTTTATTTTGAAAAATTATACATACAAAAAGGAAAAATTACCTTTCTGTATGATATCATTTTGAATTTTGGGAATAAAAAAGAAATTGTTAGATTATCTCAATGCATTCAAACTGAAAAAGTGTCAAAGATGAAAGATAATTGAGACCAAAGCAAGAAAGGGGTGACATAGTTCTTTTAATCAAATAATGTCTGCATTAATATTTATTTTAAAACATTGTAAATTTTAGATTAAGATAAATCCATTGATAATTATGTCTAATAGGAATATTTTTAATCCTTTATAATAAAATTTTTATGGAGCTACATACCCCCATAGAAACTAATGAACTAATTATTCTTAACTCACCCTTTCCCTTCTTCCTCACCTGTGTTTCTAACGAAATATAAACAAACATCATGTCTTAAGCCAGTCTTATCGCCACTTTCAGAACCTTTGTCCTGTTATTTTTTGATCCATCCATTTTACAAAAAAATTCAGTCATCCACATAATAGAGTGTGTGGTTAAAACTGTGAACACAGGGACACCTGGGTGGCTCAGTCAGTTCAGTGCCTGCCTTCGGCTCAGGTCATGATCTAAGGGTTCTGGGATTGAGCCCCATGTAGGGCTCCCTGCTTGGTGGGGAGCCTGCTTCTTCCTCTCCCTCTGCCTGCCACTCCCCCTCCTTGTGCTCTCTCTCTCTGTCAAATAAATAAATAAAATCTTAAAAAAATAAAAAAAAAGACTGTGAACACAGGAATCACAATCATATGCTAGAAAATACTTAATTTTATACAAAAAGAAGAGAGTAATTGAAGAGAGTGGAAAAAAAAAAAGTAAGACATATAGAAAAAAACAGCAAAACTAGTGGCATAAATCCTACATTATCAGTAATTATGCTAAGAGAAAGAAGCCAGTTATAGAAGTTCACATCACATTATATTTATATTAAATGTCCAGAATAGGCAAATCTATGGAGGAAGAAGGTAGACTGTAGCTGCCTAGGGTTGGAGGAGGGAGGGAGATGAAGAGTGACTGCTACTGGGTACAGAGTTTCCTTTAGGGGTGATGGAATATTCTTAAATAAGGTTGCAATGATGGTTGCTAAAATCTGTGAATATGCTAAAATCCGCTGAATTGTATAAACATCTGAATTTTATGATATATGAATTATATCTCAATAAAACTATTAAAATATAATAGAGTAATATTATCTTTTTAATAATATTAACTGATATTCCTGTTAAACCCTGGTTAGTCTCCATTAGGTCAATCCACTATTTGATTAAGGGGAGAATAGATACCATATACAATTAAGAATTCAGTTGATCAGGGTTATTGGCCTATAATTTTATTTTCTTATAATGTCCTTATCTGACTTTGGTATCAGGGTAATGCTCACCTTTTAAAATGGGTTTGGGAGTGTTCCCTCCTATTCATTGTTTTTTTTTGTTGTTGTTTTTTTCTTCTGGAAGTGTTTGAGAAGGATTCTTCTTTAACTGTTCAGTAGAATTCACCATGAAAGCATCTAGTCCTAGGCTTTTCTTTGGTGGGAAGTTTTTGATTATTGATTCACTCTCTTTACTCATTATTGGTTTATTCAAATGTTCTATTTCTTTATGATTCAGTCTTGGTAGGTTATGTGTTTCTAGAAATTTATCCATTTCTTCTAAGTTATCCAATCTGTTGGCATGTAATTGTTCACAGTAGTCTCTTATGACCCTTATATGTGCTTTCTGCAGGCATGGTGAAATGATTTTTTTAGCAAAGGTCTGAAGGGCTGAACCCCTGATCTTGATAGCCATGGTAAATTTAGCAGCAGTGAAAGCTAAAGGGAATCCCTGAAGTGCAGGGTGGTGAGGTGAGCTTGAGAGAATGAGAGAATGATCTTACAATGAACAAGGAAAGAGAATAGACCACAATTTACATCAATCTTGGTCTCTCAGCAGAGGGTGGTACCATGGCAGAAAAGGGCAAACAGATCAAGCACTATGAGAAACTTCAATAGAAGCCAGAGAAACTCAGGTACAACACACAAATAAAACAGTTTTCTCCAAGCCATGATATTACATAAACCCCCTCTAAACCCAGATGCCACACTGAAGTGAGGGGGAAAAAATCCCAAAAGAAGAAATCCCCCAAAACACAGATTATTTAACACAAAAGAAGTTGGCATTTAATCTGGGAATAACCAACCACCTTATATCAACAATGACAGTGCTTTTAATAGTCAAACTTATTTTATGTCCTCAGCAGCAATAGTACCTTCAATGGTATGTTGAGATCAAATATAAAAGGAAGTTGCTTGTCTGCAAATTTACATTTTTAGTACAGTATATTTTGATTCTGTACACAAACTTCAAGATGCTGACTTTCAGTTTAACGAAGAGCAGGCAAGCTTGGGACACAACAATCCCCTACTTCCCACTGCTGTGATACATTGCACAATATTGGAGAGGTCACTCAAGAATAATATAAATACTTTGCTTTTAAATGGAACAGCAAGTATTTATCAGGGAACACATTCAGTCTAATATAAAGTTAAGTCTAGATCTTTGTCTAGTCATTTTCCCAATCCCATATCTTAATGTCACTGACAGGATTATAGTTTTCAAGAATATTTCTCCTGTGACAAGACATTTAATTCAAATTTCAGATTAAAATATGGTACAGAGTGGCCCAATGAATTAAACAATCTCAAGTAAAAAATGGTTGATGAAGTTAAAAGTTTGAAGAAAGCACAACACTAGTCAAGACTCAAGATTCAGAGGCTCCTGCATCACATGACTACAGCCCTCTTCTTTAATATAGACAACTTTAGTCCCCCAGGTGGTCTTATTTTGTCATCACATTTTACAAAATTAAGTTTACTTTGGAAAATAGTAATAAATGTATATCTGTAGTCTCGACTCAGAGTAAATAAAGGATAAGGATAACAGTATAATAAAAATATTTCTAGTATTTGTATGTGAGGGAGTTTTGATTCACTGATGAGGCACATAGAGTCAGTGTAAGGTAGGACCTGAGACATGATTTAGGTAATATTCATAATAATAACAATCACTTAGGGGCGCCTGGGTGGCTGGGTCCGTTAAGTGTCCACCTTTCGTTCAGGTCATGATCTCAGGGTCCTGGGATCAAGCCCCACATTGGGCTCCCTGCTCAGCAGGGAGTCTGTTTCTCCCTCTCCCTCTGCCGCTCCCCCTGCTCGTTCTCTCTCTCTCTCTCCCCCTCCATAAATAAAATCTTTAAAAAAAATAGTAACAATCACTTAGAACTTAAAACACACTAGATACTATTTTAAGTGATTTATATGTGCAAACTCACTTTATCCTTACAAAGAACCTATGAGTGGTTATTGCTATTACCCCCCTTTTTTAGCTGAGGAAATTGTGGCACAGGTTAATTATGTCATAGGGGAGCCATGCTCTGTTCCAGACATCTGGCCCCAGATTCTACGAATTCAATCACAGTGCACTGCTGCTTCTCACGCTTTTCAGTTTTTCAAAACTATGTTTGTTTGTTGGTTTGTTTTTTAATGTACGAAGTACCAAATAATTTCATGTAAATAATCTTAAAAATCCATTTTGCTTTGTATTTAATCTGAGTTGCCTACCAGTTGAAAATCATAGGTTTTGATGAAAATTATTACCTTAGTTCTAGTGATTCTATGCAAGCAGCAAATATACATAGCTTTTAAAAAAGGCCCTGAATATTAAGTCCTAGGAACTAACATTCAACCTTGTTTGAAAGTGCTCCAAAATGACTTTTTAAATAACCTTGAAAAAAGTTAGTTGTACCTCTAGCCATTCATTGAGTATTATCAGTCAGTGATTGGTTTCAACAATTTCATGGCATAAATCCTCAACTAGAGTGATTAAATGTAGTAAAATTAGGTTAGAGCCTAAAATTGAATCAAATAGAAGCAGACAAATTCCTCTATGTTATCCCTATATAATAAAACTCTTCTTGTATATGAAAAACATTATTATATTCTAAGAAATATTAAGTCACATTTAAATTCCCAAGAAAAAATGTTCTTCCAAATATCTTAGAGATTAAATTATTCAATAGACGTTAGAGAGTATATTTGTGCCATCATAAAACTGAAAATCAATATGCATTACTTACAAAATATACACTTGATAAAACATATTTAGCCATAGCAAATTTTAAGAGTTCTGAGCTCCCTTAAATCCATTAAACATATAAACCATCAAATGTCAAATATGAAGAAATTGCATACTATCTATTTAAAACAACAAGGGTGAAAAGCACACGTCATCTTTACTAAAATCTCTGCAACAAAGAAAATGAATTGATTTTAAACAAATGGGTTTTATTTATTTATTTTTTTAAAGATTTTATTTATTTATTTGAGAGAGAGAGAGAGAGCACATGAGAGGGGGGAGGGTCAGAGGGAGAAGCAGACTCCCTGCTGAGCAGGGAGCCTGATGCGGGACTCGATCCTGGGACTCCAGGATCATGACCTGAGCCGAAGGCAGTCGCTTAACCAACTGAGCCACCCAGGCGCCCCTAAACAAATGGGTTTTAATGGATGTATAAATCCAGATAATTTCCCTATTGAGATATGCACAATATTTGATTCTGATCTTCTCATCTATTCAACCATTTAGAGAATATAAGTTATTAAAAAACAAAAAGTAAGAATTCTTTCATCTAGTAAATATATAGTGAGAGTACATGGTGCAAGACTGGTAGTCTGGAAGAGTTAAGCACTCAAGCAGATAAAAAGAAAAAAAAATTCCAGGCCTCAATGACTTTGAATTTTCAATAACAGAGCCAATGTGTATCTATGAGTATAATACTTGTTTTAATGGAACTTAATAAAGGGTACAATGGGACAAAAAGGAAGGGTCATTAGTAAAGACTACCCAGGGCAGTGACTCTTCAACGTAAGTGTCTCAAAATTAGTACAAGTCATTCGTATACAAAATATGTTTTGAAAATTGGTCCATAAATACAAAATTCTTGATAGTTGAATTATCCCCCAAGTATGCTAAGTTGCCATATGTGTTTTTATTAGTAATCCTGTATCACTGTTCCTAATTCTTCATCAGTCATTGCCTTTCTATGGCCACTCAGTAATTCTTCAATACCCTTCCTTGGAGAGATTGAAAAAGACTTCTTTAGTCACTTACTTCATTCACAAAGTCTTGTATCTGAAGTTTAATTAGGACAGAGCAGAGTCCAAAAGTCTATCTAGCACTTTGGCAAATACTGTCGGGAAGCAAGTGCTCATTCAGATATCTCTATGTATCACTACATGTATTGTTCTGGTGTTTCTCCCTTGTTTATTTATAATGTTTTTCTCTGACATTGAGCAGCTTGGTTCCCATTATCTACAATCTATTTACTTATTTGTTCAACCCTAGCATACAAGTAGTTTCAGCCTTGTTAACATTTACCTCTGTGAGAAACAAATTTACCCCAAAATACGCTAATTATGTTCAGAATTTTTTGGCATTTAACTTACTGTACACAGTCAAAACTCTGTTTTGCAAAGTTATTTAGGTCAGCTCCATTTGTCTCTTCTTCATTTAGTAAGGTTATGTTGTACATATGTAATGAAATTGGATTTATTTGTGACCGTTTGCATCCTGTGACTGGACCCTCCAATACCCTGGTTAATTCTGTTTTTAATTTGAATACAGTAAAGTTTACTCTGCGGGTGCCTGGGTGGCTCAGTTGGTTAAGCATCTGTCTTCGGCTCAGGTCATGATCCCACTTCTGGCTCCCTGCTCAGCGGGGAGCCTGCTTCTCCCTCTCCTGCTGCCCCTGCTTGTGCTCTCTCTCTCTGTCAAATAAATAAGTAAAATCTTTAAAAAAAAAGTTTACTCTGTACTGTATGTTTCTATCGATTTGACAAATGTATAGATTCATGTATCTACCATCTGAATACCACATAGAACAATTACATCAACCTAAAGATTCTCTGGAATGCCCCATTAAAAATAACCCACCCATAAGCTTCTTGTCAACCACTGATCTGCTTTCCTTATATTTTTGCCTTTTCCTGGATGTCATATAAATGGAATCATGCAATATGTATCGTTTATGTCCAGCTTTATTTACATAACAAAATATATTTAAGTTTCATCAATGTTGTGTTATTCAGTAATTTGTTCCTTTTTATTGCTGAGCACTATACCATTGTATGGAGGTACTAGAATTTGTTTATCCAGGCATCTGTTGAAAAGCATGTCGTTTGTTTCTAGTTTTTTGGTAAATATGAAAATAGGTATAAATGTGAAGTAGAGACATTTGCATATGAGTTTTTGTGTGAATGTAAGTATTCAATTTACTTGAGTAAATACTTGAGTGCTGGTTCATATGGTAAGTGTATGTTTAATTTATAATAAACTGCCACATTATTTTCCAAAGTGGTTTTACCATTTTGAATTCCCACCAGTCCCAATGATGACACTTTTGGTTGCTCTGACTCCTCACAAATATTCAGCATGGTTGTTCATTTGCTTTTTGTTTATTTCATTCTATCCATACTAATAGGTATATGGTGGTCACCATGGAGTAGTAAGGTGAATTTTTCTAACTTTTTATTTTAATATTATTTAAAGCTTTCACAAAAAATTTAAAAATTATACAAAAAACTCTAGTACTTTATTGGAGTAACAAAATGTTTATATTTTGCTATATTTGCATTAATCTTTCCTCTTTATGTTTATCTATATTACATGTATTTATATTATATATTATCTATATCATATGCATTTCTCTTTTTTTTTTTAAGATTTTATTTATTCCTCTGAGAGAGAGAGAGCATAAGCGGGGGAAAGGGTAGAGGGAGAGGAACAAGGAGACTCCTACTTAGAGGGGAGCTCAATATGGGGCTCAATCCCAGGACTCTGAGATCATCACCTGAGCTGAAGTCAGATGCCCCCATATGTCTTTCTTTTTTGTGAACCATCTAAGAGAAAGTTTGAAATATTATAGACTATCTACCCTTAAGTATAGCAGCATGCATTTTCCAGTAACAATGTTATTCCTTACAGTGTCACAGTACAATTATTAAAATCAATATTATTATTTAACTCACAGCACATATTTGAATTTTGTCCACAGTCCCAATAAAATCCTTCACAGATAGCTTCTTTTTTTTTCGGTCCACATCAAATCCAAGCTCACATCCTGAATTTAGTTGTGATTATCTTTAGATTGGAACAGTTATTTATCTTTTTTTGGTCTTTCTGGACCTTGACATTTTGTATATTACATCCCAGTAATTTTGTAAAAGGCCCACCAATTTTGGCTTATTTGATGTCATCTTATGATGCAAATTCAGGTTTTATGTACCTTTGGAAGAAATACAATAGAAGTGATACGGTGTCCTCAGTGTATCATTCCAGGGGACATATTAAGTTCCTTTGTTCCAATATTGGTGATGTTATTTCAATAAAAACTTGTAATTTGTCCCTTTGGATTTAACAAATAATTTTTGGAGAGTTATCTTAATACTATGTACACATCTTGTCTCTTGTGAATGGTTCACCAATTATTTCTAATAACCATTGACGATTTTCAACTCTACCATTACTTTCATATTTGTTAGCTGACATTATGCTATAATGAAGAGATTTCCCTTTATACCTCCCCAAGTTTTTGTCTAATTTTCACTTGATCTTAGCCAAAAGGCCAAGAAGCTATTGTCTATTTTTCACTATGTATTTATGTAAGAATTGAGGCATCAATTATTATAGTATTAAATGAATTATAATCCATTAACTTTATTGTTTAATGTTCAAATTTTCTCATATTTGGCCAAAGGAAGCCCTTTCAAGCTGGCTCCTTTGTTCCTTTTGATAGTTCTCATTTTTCTTTGATTTCTGCTTTATTATTAGTGAAAAAAGGTATTTATGATTTATCTTATCTTTTCCCTTGGAATTTGTCTTTTCTCTAAAAAGCTATGGTCCCTTTAAGTAGAGAACGATATTTAGAAATAAAAATCTGGGTGATATGAGTGCTGCGTATCAATGGACAAAGCTCAGAGTTATGGGTGAATGCATATGTGTGTCTATATATACACACACATACATATACATATATATATTTTCTGTATCTGTATATACACAGATATACATGCAGATACACACACACACACACACACATACAGTTTCACTCAATCATCCAATACCACTGGGCACATTCTAGGACAGCATTATATAATGATGCATGCATGTATATAAATAGTTACATTTATGTTTCTATGTCTACTTATTAAGAACCATGAATTCATATTCACACCTCCAATTGCTAGCTAATACCACGGAGTGTCTTTTAGTTCTCCGCCTTTCCATATGTATAAATTCCTTCACTACCTGTGAGATATCTAACTCCTATTATCGTCAGTATATTTACTAATTTGCTCAAGACTATAATACACAGAAAAAAAAGTTTTAGAATTGCTAACCCAAACCAAAATTGCTAAGCAAAACTAGTAATGAGAAATGAACTTAGTCTTATTTTTTGCTAAAATTTACATTAAGAATAAATTGTAAGTGTGCAGTAGATGGGTTTTTATAAATGCATACCTTTTAATCCATACGTACTCCTTTTCAAGATTTAGAACTTTTCTATCACCTCAGAAAATGTTCTGTTTTCCCCTTGCCAAGCAGCTCTGTCTCTGGAAACAACCACTTTTCTGATTTTTTTTTCCTATTTGAGAAATAACGTAAGTGGAATCTTGTAATACATTCTTTTTGTCCACATCTTTAGGTTCAGCATACTGTCTGAAATGTTCTTGTGTATTAGAATTAGTAGTTTGATATTTCCTATTGCTATATGATAGCCCATTGTATGTATCTATCACTAGTTGGTTTATATCTTTTTATGTTGACAGACATTTGGATGTTTCTAGGTTTGAATTACTATAAAACTGTTATAAACATGTCTGTAAATGCTTTTTATAAACAAATATTTTCATTTCACTTGCTTCTATACTTAGGATTCAGTTGCTGTTCCTATGTTAAGTATATGTTTAACTTTAAAAGTAACTTCCAAACTGTTTCCCCAAATTTTTTACATTTTATTTTCTATCAATAATTTTATTTTTTCTTGAGGGAGAGAGAGTGTGTGTGTGTGCATGTAGGGGGGAGGGGCAAAGGGAGGGGAAGAGAGAGAGAGAATCTTTAGCAGGCTCCACACCCAGTGTGGAGCCCAATGCAGGGCTCAATCTCATGACCCTGAGATCATGACCTGAGCCGAAATCAAGAGTCGGATACTTAATTGAATGAGCCACCCAGGTGTCCCTATTTTCTATCAATAATTTTAAATCTCTATCATAAATGTATAAGAGTTTATTTACTCCACATTTTCAGAAACATTTTTTTTTATTTTAGACACTTTAGAGGAGTATCTACTTTTAGCTTTATTTTGCAGTTCCTTGATGATTAATGATGATACAAATTTTTTATTTGCTTATCCTCCTTTATGAATGTTGGTTCCAGTCATTTGCAAATTATTTTCAATGTTTTGTTTTATTTATATTGTTGAATATTCTGCTGTTAGTCCTTTGCCAGATAGATATTTGCATATATTTCTCCCATGTTTATCTTGTTATTTTCTAACATTATTTTTGGTGAGGAAAAATTCTAAATTTGATTAGACTAAATTATGTTTTCTTTATGGATATTGTTCTCTTTGCCTTTTCTAATAAACAAAAATCTTCCTCTAAGTCAAAAAGAGCTTCTTCCATGTTTTCTCCTCAAAGCTTTATGGTTTTAGCTTTTACATAAAGATTAATGACCATCTAAAACCAATGTTTTGTGTATGGTATGAGGTAGAAGTCAATGCCACTTTTTTCCTACATAAATATCTATTTATTCCATTACCACATGTTGAAAAGACTTTCATTTTCCTATTGAATTGTTTCAGATCTTTTGTTGAAAATAAATTGTATAAATGTGGTCTATTTCTGGCATCTCATTTCACTTTCATTGATCAATTTTTCTTCCTTCCTTCCTTCCTCCCTTTTTCTCTCCCTCCCTTCTTTCCTTCCTCCCGTTTCCTTCCTTGTTTCCTTCCTTCCTTGCCTCCATTCTAATAAAACACTCTTTTGATATTAAGTCATAAAGTCTGATAGTATAACTTCTCCAGACTTGTTCTTTTACCTAGTAGACTATTTTTGCTATTATAAGTTCATACAATCCCGTATTTTAAATCAAGTTGTCAATTTTTCAAAAAAAACAAAAAACAAAAACACCACTTCTTGCATTACAACAGGCATTACATTGAATTTATAGATCATTTTAACCATATTCATTCTTCCAATGTATGATCAGGTTACATTTTTTCCATCTTTATAAATCTTTAATTTCTCTCAGCAATGTTTTATAGTTTTCTGCATAGACACTTTTAAATTTTAATTTATACCCTAAGATTTTTATGCTTTTGCAACTTTTGTAAAAGGACTTTTTAGAAAGTTTTATTTTCTAATCTCAACATAAGCCTGATGCTTATGCTCTTAGGGTATTCTCTTAGAAGAGAGTGTGTATTTTGCATGTAGATGAAATGTAAATAATCTGTGATCACATGGCAGACTATAGCAGAGAAAAATAACTAGGACCCCCCTTCTTCAATCTGGATGAGCTCTGTGAATGTTTGCCTAATGAAACCCTGCAGAAGTGTTACTTTGTCAATTTTTTTTTGGCATAGATCTTAAGAGACTGGCAGTTTCCAGTTCCTCTCAAAATACTCTCTCTAAGAGCAAGTTTTCTAATATCAGCAGTAATGACATTTTCATCAAAACCTACTTTGTTGTGTTGGGCTGTCTTTCCCATTTTAAGATGTTTTTAGAGTATCCTTTGACTCTGTATTAGTTTGCCAGAGATTCATTACAAACTGGATAGCTTAAACAGCAGAGATTTATTCTATTACAGTTCTGGAGGTAAGCAGTCCAAGATCAAAGTGTTGACAGGGCTGCTTCCGTCTAAGGATTTTGAAAGAGAATCTGTTTCATGTCTTTCTCCTAGCTTCTGGTGGTTAGCTGGCAATCACTGGTATACCACGGTTTGTAGAAGAGTCACCAAATCTCTGCCTTCATCTTCACATGGTGATCTCCTTCAGTGTGTGTCTGTGTCTAGATTACCCCTTTTGATAAGGACACCAGTCATATTGGGTTAGGGGCTCATCTTACACCAATATGACTGCATCTTAACTATTTACAATCTGAAATGACCAGTACTGCCAAATAAGGTCACATTCTAAAGTACTGGAGGTTAGGACTTTAACATAGAAGTTTTGGAAGGGCACAGTTCAACTCAACATAACCACTAGATGCCCCTCTTCCCCCTCCAAAATAGCTCTAGACTTTGCCAAATGTGCCCTAGTGGGGCAAAAGCATATTCATTTGAGAACTGCTGCTCTAAGAAATCCGACTTCCACAAAACCTGATTACTTTTGTACTGCCACGTTATGAGGAAGCCTAAGGTAGGCATATGGAGAGACAGATGGACAAGAGTGGTCAGCCATGTCCATTTGACAAAAAGGGATAATCAATGGCCATTTTAAGATATTATGTACTGTAGTCCAACCTCTGGTCACTCTAACTCATATCACCCAGGTGAAGAATATATTATTGTCACGCACAAATGTCTTGTCCCATTGGAATTGGCTTAAAAATCTAGGCTGTCATTATTTAAATTAAGTTCAGATGTAGAAGAGGCTACTTGATTATAGCTTCTTTATTTCAGCATTTGAGAATAGCTTTTCTTGATTCAGAGACTTGAAAATTAAAAAGACAAATTTTCTGCTCACCCATACTGTCGATATATGGAGCTGAGGCAGAGACGAGAATACTGCAATGGACACACATTCAAAAGGGGGAGGAAAGGGAGGAAGAAACGTAAGTAAAGACTGGTCCATAGTACTTCTGTGATCTGCTAGCCATTAAGTAATGGCTCATGTTTGCAGCTGAGTAACTTTCTCAGCTTGCTTCCTGCCAGACCCAAACATTTCTTTGAACTATTTCCTCTCTACCTTGGGGTGAGAGTTAGGTTATGTCCTTAAGGTTTTTAGAAGTATTTTCGTCTAGCTGAGGGGCTCTATGTGCCTTTGCTTTAACTTATTCTATTGTCTTAACACAGGGTTTTAAATCCATGCACCTTTGATCTCACCCCTGAAACTCAATTTCACTGGTAATATCCTGGATTTGATCATTGCCCTGAGTCCATTTTGAAAATCTGTTGCCAGCTGGAGAGTCTAGAAATAACAATCATATTTATTTTCCAACACAGCAGTCATGAGTTAAAAATACATTTTCTAAAATCTGGTTGAAAACAGTTTCATCGTTAGCTCATCTACTTCCTCTCCTATTTTATCATAGACCACTAAATGAAGCTATTTGATAATTTCAAAATTTTACCCTGGAATCTTCTTTGCCAAGTCTATGAGGGAATTGTGTATATTTTCTATCTTCCACATTAACACAGGCAAGAGTCTTGCCAGTATTTGGTCAATACATACCACGATTCTAATTTCTCCAGCCTCTAATAACAGTTTCCTCACTGTTCTTCTAGACGTCATTAAAATTGCCTCACTGTCCTTGCATCCTCTTCCCCAAATCATCCCAGTGCCACAGATATTGGGTTTCAGCTATGAGAGCACCTCACTTCTAGATGCTAATTTCTGTTTCAATTATCTTTATGTAACAAACAACTGATGTACATAGAGACTTACAGCAACAACCTATTATTATTTCTCTTGAATCTGTGCTTGATGGGGTGACCCTGCTGTCCTATATGTTAGTTGAAGTCACTGCTGAATTGATCTTTTATTACTATAATCTTCACTTTCTACTTATGGACTGAAATATATTTTTTTCTGATATAGATATAGCTTCATCACATTTTTATGCTTTTATAAAATAGTATACATTTATAATTTTTTCAACTTATCTATGTCTTTATATTTATGTGCATTTCTTGAGACTAAATAAAGTTGGGTCTTGGTTTCTATACAGCTGGACAATGTGAAACTCTGCTGAATTTTTTGAATTCATTGACATTCAATTTAATTATGCATTGGTTGGATTTATGTCCACATTTGACTTTTGTTTTCAATCTGTCTGCTTTTTGTTTGTTTGTTTTTGGCTTTGTTTGGTTTAGTTTTTGTGTCTATATATTTTGCTGTTCTCGTTTTGGTCAAATATTTTTATTATTCTATTGATTATAACCATCGCAATGACTCTTTACATTATTTTTTAAATTCTTACTCTTTGGATTGCCATCAGTATAGTCTACTTACAATTAATTTGTACTATTTCACATAAAATATAATACTACACTAATTTAGTTCCATTTACCCCCATTGCTATACTACTGTTGGCACTGATATACTCACTTATGCTATAAACCACTAATTCAGTGTTATAAAATTTGCTTTAAACATTTGTATATGTTTTAAAGAAATTAAGAGAAGAAAAATTATATATTTAATTTATTTGCCTATTTCTCATTTTCAAGGCCTTCATGTCTTCTTATAAATCTGACTTTCCATTTGGTGTTATTTCCTTCAGGCTGAAGTGCTTCCTTCAAGATATCTTACAGTGAAGGTATTCTGAGCATGAAGTCTCTCTAGTAATATTTACTTTTATTCTTGAACTGTGATGATATTTTGTCCTTATTTTGGTATTTGTCCTTGGATTCTGTTTTCCTCCTTTAAATAATGTTATTAATTATAGCAGGACGTTGATATAGCTGAACTAAAAACTCCTACTGGTTTGGAAGCAGGGGAAACTGCCTAGTTCTTCACAGTTTCAGTGGTTGCTTTCACTGGGAACCTTGGGATTCCTCTCCATGGGTGCCATTTTTTCTGTTTTTACTCAATTCCCAGTTAATCCAACTCTTCTTTTCTCTGTGCCTCCTCTTTAGCTATTGAGCACTAATAGAGAAAGATCATACAGATTTGAAGACTGATGCCAACATAAATTTATGATTTCTACCTTTGATCAAATTTCAACCCTGCCTAAGTTTTTACAGCTGAAACCTTTTTTGGAGAAGAGAGACAGAGCCTTAGTAGGATGAGCACTGGTACAGTGAGAAATTTATTGGTTCAAGCAGCAAAACATAGGAATGGGAAATGTGTGACTGGCCCAGGTACATTAGGTGCTGGAACTCTGCCATGTTTGTCTGTTTTTTTTTGTAGCTCTCCATATTATCTTTCTGCTTCTCTCTATGCTTCTTCAAACTGTTGTCCCCAACTTAAGTAATTTTCTGCCAATAGTTGTGGACCCACATTCCACATTTTGAATGTCAAACAGTGCGAGCAACATTTTCTCAAATTTTGCATTCTAAATCCCTAGAATGGTCTCTGACTCTGGTTTAGGGTAGAGGCCAACTCTAGTCAAAGTAGCAGCTCCTATAGAACAATGTGGCTAGAAGAATCACTTTCAAAGGTCAATGTATCATCAGCATGCAGGAAAATGGATAGTCAACTAAATGTGAAACAGTTTACACTTTCCCTGAATTCCCAATCATGCTACTCTTCCCATCACTCATAGAAAATAGACACATGGTTTGAGTTCCAGCAAAAACAGATGTCATCAGATGATAACTCTCTTAAATTCCTACCAAAATCTCTAAAGTATTATCAATATCACCATCCATCTTTTCCATTTGGTTAATTTCTTTTAAAATAATGTCAGATCAGCCTCTCCTCCTGTCTATAGCTAATGTTGTCACCATATTTCTAGATCTTTGTCTCACCACATTCCACTGACCTCTATCAACTATTCTGTTTCCTATAGGTTTAGTCTCTACTCTTGTGGTAACATCATCCCATAAGTGTACAAAAATTAACATGTGTGATTGGATCCTGGCAGAAATGAGATGGCGCTCTCTAAATAGGAAATTAGAAGAGATTTTACTATGAGATAATTTACAAGTGTGTGACAGGTGTACTAAAGCCACAAGGGACAGAGTGCAGTCTTTGTGCCATTCAGTGTGAAGGGGTTCAGTGAGCTGGTACTGGAAGCTGAGACAGAAAGGCTATGTGGAGACCACTGCCTTAGAGAAGATGTGATGATCACTAAAAGGTAATCCACAAAGAGAAGTGAGGGAATAATCATCTTGTGTCCTTCTTTCCTCTTACTTCACATTGGGGAAACTCAAAAGGAGGCAGAAAATATATATGTAGTATGATTTAGCTTCCTAGACATAGAGCAGATCTTGAAGGGCAAATGGAAGATATCCATGTACCTCATGAACCACTCAAAATTTCAGAAATAAAAAAAAAAAAATTTTGTCTCTCATTCCTCCCCTTTAAACTTGTATCTCCTTTCCCCTTACCTGTCAAATATTCACAGAGTAATCTAGTCTTGCTAGCTCCACATTCTCATTTCATCTATTTATCTCCCACCCCTCATTCAACACCAACATTGGTAACTAACCTTTTCTTTTTTTTATTATTATATTTTATTTAAGATCAATTAAGGTATAGTATATTATTAGTTTCAGAGGTAGAGTTTAGTGATTCATCAGTTGCATATAACACCCAATGCTCATTACATCCAGTGCCCTCTCTAATAATTATTTTTCTGGACCATATTGATAGCAAATTGTACTGGACTGTCCAACAATATTTGACACTTTCTTACCATTTCTTCCTAATAGAAACTTTCTTGTCTTGCTTTTCCTATTACCTCACATTGTGTATTCTCTTCTCTATCCATTCTTTATATTTTAGGCTTCCTCAGTGTCTATCCCAAGTATTCTTTCCTTGTCATTCTATATATTTCTTTCTAACTGATATTTTAGTAAACTATAGTCTTTCCACTCTCTCCTGTGCTTTAGACATGCATATTAGGATTATTTAAGGGAGACTTCTACCTTAATAATTTATAGTCTGACAAACTCAGTATGTTTGAAGCTCTGCTGATTTCTCTCTTCATTAAACATGCTTCTTCTACCTCTGTGTTCCCAGAACAATAACTCATTTTATCTATCCTGGGAATCTGAGCGTAATTCTTTTCTTTTCCTCAGTTTATACATCTGAACATCATAAAAGCCTATCCTGTTTGGTTTGTCACCTAAATATCTTCTGAAATTGTCCAGTTACCTCAAACTTTGTTTCCATACCTATGCTTTAGACAATAGTTTGATTATTGCAAGCACCTAAATTTTTCTCTTCTTTCAGTATGTAACCCTTCTATAAGAGAAAAAGAAGTTCTACCTTACAGTTTAGAGTAACTCTCAAAATACGTTTATATTTTTCCCAGATTAATGACTTTTATTGGCCCTACTATTCCTTAAATGACATTTCTGATTTGGACTGTGCTTAATACTCCAACCTCATTGCCCTCAGGATAAATTTTGGCTACACTGAATATCTTTGAGCCCTTCACATTCCCATGCTTTCTTTTGTTTCAGCTCACTCTGTTTTGTTTTATTTTAAATTTCTTCCTGGAACATTCATTGTACTAAGATATGCATAGCAGTTTAGAAATCATCAACACGTAGCTCTTTCACCTTGAAGGGAAAAGTCCATTTTTCTCCACATGCTGGAAAGAGGTCATTGAAACACATGGATAGATTTGATCAACCTAAAAAGCATTTATAGTGAAAAGGTAAACGAGCTGAGTACAGGATGCTGAATAATACCAGAAATTAAAGGTGAGCAATATCCTAGAAACCAATGAAGATAAGAATTAAAAAAATAGTAGTGTAATCATTTTCCAATTTTACAGAGTTCAAATTATTATGAATACATTGTAAATTAATCCTTCTCTGTAAATTTCAACTTAATTATAATTTTCCCTAGCTATTGGAGTGTCAAGGGTACATTATTTCCTGTTGGTAATGCAAATCAAAACTGATTAGTATAAAATGTAGGTTATCTTAAACATTTCTCTGAATCTGCCAGACCTGTCATCCTATCATTGCCCATATTGGATTACCTAGATGGAAGTATCTACATCTTGTTGATTAAACTCAATAGCATTTTCAATATAATATGTTCATACTTAGTCTGTGACAGTATTTTTTCATTTGATATGCTATTTTTACAGAAAATATCATCAAATCTAATTACCCATACAAATGTAGTCTATAGGTTATAAAGAAAAAAGGTAGGGAATATGAAACTGATAAATAACAGCTCTGATTAATTAATAAGAAACACAATTGAAATCACACAATTAAATAAATATTTGACCAAGATATTAAATACTAATGAATTCTAAAAACAGAGAAAGAAATTAATAAAAGCATGCAGAATTAATTCCTTTTGTAAATAGTACAAAGAAATATACCTATCCACTACTCAGGTTCCCTTTATTCTTGCTGTCTAAATGGCCTCAGCATCTAAATATTTCTATCAGAGTAAAGATAATGATGTAATCACCAAGAAGTTGAACATAATACTCATTTTCAAACCAACATGTACTTCATGTTTCTGGTTTAAATTGCTATGGAGAACAACTAGGAGACCGAATCATCACCATCAACTATTAAATGAATATTGCTTTTTTTTCTATTATATTGTTGTTATGAACTCAGTACTTTAGAGTTAGCCCAATTAATTTGACCTCTCCAAAATAATACTCATATTACTTTCATTAAATGCATTAAATAAAATTGACTTTTTGTTAATAAACTCAACTGATCTGTAGTTGAGTGGAAGAAGTTTTCTAGCAAAAATATTTTGTCCTCCAAGAATGTTTAGTATAGCTGTAGACTGACTAGACTGGAGCATTTGATTATAGCATCTCTAGCTCCCCATTGTGGCTCAAACCAAGAATGACTGAGATATGGCCTGTGAAGGCTGAAAAACTATCTGCTCCATTATCTGTACTCTAGTCTTTTTCACTTCACAAGCAGTTAAAAAAATGTACTTAAATCTGCTTTCTAATTACAAGTTCCCATAACAGAGTGTTCTATCTGGAAAGCAGCATTATTATTCTAGCTTTCAACACACTTAAGCATTTTTATTTTGTTGTTTTCTTTCTTCTATGTTTACTTTCTTTTGCAAACATGTTTAATGGCTAATTACCATTTCTGCTCTTTTATCTTAATTGCTACACATTCAGGGACATGTGTCATTAAAGCTTCAGCAGATAAGACATTTGCTCAAACAATATTTCTATTCTACTAGGCACATATGTAGCCTTATTAAAATAACATTCTTATTAGTTTAAGCACTTATTTTCTTGAAAAACAAATAGTAATTTACATCAAAGCCCTGTCTTTGTATTAGATATTGGATATTAGATATTAGATATTGTATTAGATAGATATGTATTATATTTTAGAAGAAAAGGGTAACAGCTTAATTTTCACTACCAAAACATGATAAAAATACAGACTATTGCTTTAACAATGATATATGCAAAACTATTTTCTCCCAGGATTCCTTCATTTAATGAAATTCAATATGCAAACGGTTCATTTTATGAATTATACAATCATCAACAGATTTGTTAGTTACTAGTAAATACACACTTAAGATTTTGGATTTATCAATCATACTTTTCCATAGAGAATTGCATTAATATAGCTCAGAGTATCACTAATGTGTAATAGGCACTTTGAGAGTTGTGGTCTTCTTCAGTTACTAGGCAAACACTCCAAATTCTGCGATGGACTACCTCTTCAGGTGCTTTATTGGCAAAGAGAGTTCTGGCTGAGTCTGCCATTTACTCCAATTATATTTCATGGATATAACCTTTAGAATTTAAAATTGCTGATTGGGTAAGGGATACATTATTAGTTGGCATTGATTTTATATGTTTTTTTTTCCCTCTCCCTGTACTTTTTTATTTTTATTTTTTAGATTTTTTTTAATTTCAAGTTTTTATTTAAACTCTAGTTAGTTAACATATATGATTATATTTTTAAATAAAGAGTAATGACTAGAATTTATAAACCAGGGACTCATACACAATTGTATGTAATTCTGGAGGGAAGATGAGTAGGTATATTTAATCCCAGATATTTGTGTATGTATGTGCATGATTAATAATTTTCTTTTTGTTTCATACATAGAAAGAAAATTTACACCTTGAGGCATTATTTATTTCCATTTATTCCACACATGGAAACATAAAAAAACAATACTTAGTACATTTTGCACAGCAAGATAAATAATTATTACTGAATTCTTTTTGGAAGTGTTGCGCATAGAGGGCTTTAGTAGAGGGTGCTCCAGTAAGCAATGATTGGCTGTGAAAACAGATTGGTTAATGACAACAGTGCTCACTGTGAATGACTGATTTATATGATCTTGTTTTAATTAAAATATAAAATATGGGTATCCAAACATGTAGAACATGTATTTAGTCCATATCTTGCTTTCTTACATGAAAAGCACTAGGTTTTCCTGACAGAAATCATAATAATTACCTCTATTAGGGAAGGTGAAAACCAATTTGTATTTACTAAAGTACTCTGTTCATTGCTGAAGAAAAATTCAGTTCATAGTAAACAGAAAATAAAATAATAATGCCCTTTCTATCTGAAAGAAATGCATTTTTGATATTTATTTGCTAAGTTTAGTTCGTAAGACTAGAACTTGGAAGGGAGCCTAGATTAAATCAAAACTAACCACTAGCTTACGCCAGTGGATGAACACCTCACGGAAAAACAATTGTTGTATTAAGGAATTTATTATCCATATTAATTTGTTCTTTTTAAAAAAGTAGAAGAAGAAAAAGATTCTACAGATTTCAAAAGAGATATACAGCATTAATAACATGTGTGAAACCTATGCTATTTGTGGAGCATCTGTAATTATAATGCTAGAAACTAACATGCATAAAACACTGCATTATTCAGCTCTCCAGAAGTAATTATACAAAGATTTTTCTAGCTATTTCTACTGTTCCCATAAGTAGACTATAGAATTACAATCTACTTTTTGGATAAATTCCTTTCTCTGGTGTATGCTTTAGTAAGTTATAACTAACAATGAAATATAACTTCTACAAGTGGCAAAATGTTTGAACTAGGGTATATTCTTAAATGATCAAAGCACTATATATTACAAATCCACATATTTGGTAAAGAGTAACTGTACATATTCTTTAAATTTAAAAAAAGGGGGGGCTTATAATTTATAAATTCCCAAATGTGTATTATTTTTCTGGCAACAATTTTACTGAAAATGAAAAATCATGATATTAATCTAATACAGTAGAGCAGGATTATACATTTCCTATAAAAAGCAAGATTTTGTATATTACTTTAACAAAATATATATTAGTGCAGATAAAGAACCAATAAATAAAACTTGGACTAGACCAACAGAAAGCCACAACAAGTAGCTTATAAAATAGGTTATTGTTTGATCATTTTCTACACCAAGGGTCAGCAAATGCTTTCTGAAAGGGCCAGACAATAAATAATTTAGGTTTTGCAAGCAAAGAGCACATACACTCTTGAAGTCGCAGCTGGAAGAGCCATCAACAGTACACAACTGAATGAGTGTGGTGGTGTTTGTGAGATACACAAAATAGGGAGGGGCCTGGATTTTCCCACCTGGGGCATAGTTTGTTAAATTGTCTACTCAATATAAAATAACTAACCTCACTGAATTAATGAATCAACTAAATATTTTTTAAACTTAATTTTATGATTGTATTTTGCTGAAGTTTCATTTTTTCTGTATATTATTTTTATTTCTTTTTGAAACATTGCACATTTGCTAACAATCTTAAATTTTATCAGAGAATAATTACAATTTTTTTAATTAAAAAAAAATATTTATTTGAGAGAGAGAGAGAAAGTGAGTGTGAGAGGGAGAAGCAGACTCCCCACTGAACAGAGAGCACTACGTGGGGCTCGATCCCAGGACCCTGAGATCAGGACCTGAGCTGAAGGCAGATGCTTAACTGATTGAGCCACCCAGGTGTCCCAAGAATTACAATTTTAAAAGAAGAAATTATATGTACATTTCCTATATAAATGATTCATAACTGTATTACACAGACATGTTTTTCAAAAAATATTTTTATTCATGGTATTTTAAAAATCAATTCCAATGGAATTTTCAAGGAGGTGTGTATGAGCACTAAAGGGATAACTTTTAGGATAAATAATGTTAATTGCTGCAAAGAAAAAACAAACACTTCTAATCTTAGTGGTTTACCACAATAAAAACTTTTGTTTTTTGCTCACTCAGGACAATGGGGATACTTCTGACCCATGGACATTTTTCTACATGAGATTTAGGGACCTATGCTTTTCTATCTTCTGGTTCTCCTTTCCTCTAGTTTTTTAGACACCTCACTTCCAACAAAAATGGAAAAGAATAAAGGGAAAAAAAGACTTATAGGACATTTTTTATGGACCAGAGTATAAGATTAAAACTACCACTGATTTTCTATTGGTCAGAACTCGTTCACATGGTCCCAAATATTTGGAAGATAATTAAACTTATGCCAGAAGCAAAGGAAACAGAGGAACAAGCAGCTAGGTTCTGTAACACAGGGCAAGTTTTCTAGCAGAGAGATGTATAAAAATATGAAGTGAATTAAAATAGTCAAAAACGTATTTTTGATAGTATAGTGTATTCCTAGTACTGTAAGTTTCACTACATGTCATTATTAACAGAAAAAATAATTACATTCATTATTAGGAACATTCATTTTATAACAGTTTAACTTTGTTTTTGCTTTTATGTTTCATTTATGTCTTTGTATGAAATCCATTGAACATTTTAATTTGATTTACAAACCTAAGGCACTGCAATTAACTGAAGAATTCTTTCCTTCATTATAATTAGTGGACTACAATATTTAGTGTATGAAAAGGTAAAAACATTTATGATTACCTAAAATGACTATTTATGTTTTAAGTATAAATTATTTTGAATCAGAAATTATTTATTTGCAATCATTTATTTCTGAATTAAACTTTTTTAAAATTTTAGGATAGTTGTAAATTTACTGAACAGTTACAAAGATAGTTCAGAGGGTGTTGTATACTCTGCAACCAGTTTCCACTATTATTACTATCTGACATTAGTACACTTGTCACAGCAAATTAGCCAATATTGATACACTATTATTAACAAAGTCCATATTTTATTTGGATTTCCTTAGTCTTTTTTTTATAAAGATTTATTTATTTATCTTGAGAGAGAGAGCAGGGGGAGGGGCAAAGGGAGAGGGAGAGGGAGAAAATCTCAAGCTGACTTCCCACTGAGCACAGAGCCTGACATGGGGCTCAATCTCATGACCCTGTGATCATGACCTGAGCCAAAATAAAGAGTTGGATGCTTGACCGATGATCAGCCAGGTGCCCCAGGATTTCCTTAGTCTTAAACTAATGTCTTTTTCTTTTCCAGGATCTAATCCAGGATACCACAAACCATTAGTATTCATGTTTCTTTAGTATTCTTTGGCTTTGAAAATTTCTCAGACTTTCCTTGTGTTTTGTTTTTTGGTTGAAGTATAGTTGGCATACAATATTATATTAGTTTTAGGCATACAACATAGTGATTCAACATTTGTGTATATTATGAAATGCTCACCTTGATAAGTAGAGTAACGATATCTCAGCATAGAGTTACTACAACATTATATGCCCTTGGCCATATACCATATTTATCCATTCATTTATTGATGGATACTTATGATGCTTCCATATCTTAGCTATAGTTAAGTGTGCCTCAATGAACATAGAGGTGCATATATCTCTTTGCATTAGTGTTTTCATTTTCATGGATAAATACCCAGAAGTAGAATTGATGGATCATACGGTAGTTTTATTTTTAACTTTTTGAGGAAATTTCATCCTGTTTTCCATTGAGGCTGTACCAATTTATATTCCCACCAACAATGAATGAAGGCTCACTTTTCTCCTCATCCTTGCCAACACTTGTTATTTCTTACCTGTTTGATATTAGACAATCAGACAGGTGTGAGTGATATCTCATTGTGGCTTTGATTTGCTTTTCCCTGATGATTAGTGATATTGAGCATCTTTCCATGGGTCTTTTGGCCATCTATACGTCTTCTTTGGAAAAGTGTCTGGCTGTTCAGGTCCTTTACCCATTTTTGAACAGCATTTTTTGTTTTCCTGGTGTTGAGCTGAATGAGTACTTTATATATTTTGGATATTAGCTCCTTAGCAGATATATCATTTACAAATATCTACTCCCATTCAGTAGGTTAGGTTGCCTTTTCATTTTGTTGATGAGTTCCTTCAGGAAAACTGACCAGCTACATGCAAAATAATTAAACTGGACCACTTTCTTACACAATATACAAAAGTAAACTCAAAATGAATTACAGACCTAAACATAAGACCTGAAATGATAAAATTCTTAAAAGAAAAATGTTAAACCCTTAGACATCAGTCTTAGGAATACTTTTTTGGATCTATCTCGTCTGGCAAGGATGACAATAGCAAAAATAAATAATTGTGACTATATTTTATTTTACATTTTTTTATTATGTTGTTAATCAACATACATTACATCATTAGTTTTTGATGTAGTGTTCCATGATTCATTGTTTGCGCATACCAGTGCTCCATTCAGTACGTGCCCTCTTTATTACCCATCACCAGGCTAACTCATCCCCCCATCCCCCTCCCCTCTAGAACCCTCAGTTTGTTTCCCAGAGTCCATAGTGTCTCATGGTTTGTCTCCCCCTCAGATTCCCCCCCTTCATTTTTCCCTTACTATCTTCTTTTTTTTTTAACATATAAAGTATTATTTGTTTCAGAGGTACAGGTCTGTGATTCAACAGTCTTACACAATTCACAGTGCTCACCATAGCACATACCCTCCCCAATGTCTATCACCCAGCCACGCCATCCCTCCCACCCCCCACCATTCGAGCAACCCTCAGTTTGTTTCTTGAGATTAAGAATTCCTCATATCAGTGAGATCATATGATACATGTCTTTCTCTGATTGACTTATTTCGCTCAGCAGAATACCCTCCAATTCCATCCACGTCATTGCAAATGGCAAGATTTCATTCTTTTTGACGGCTGCATAATATTCCATTGTATATATATGCCACATCTTCTTTATCCATTCATCTGTCAATGGACATCTTGACTCTTTCCATACTTTGGCTATTGTGGACACTGCTGCTATAAACATCAGGGTGCATGTACCCCTTCGGATCCCTACATTTGTATCTTTGGGGTAAATACCCAGTAGTGCAATTGCTGGGTCGTATGGTAACTCTATTTTCAACTTTTTGAGGAACCTCCATACTGTTTTCCAGAGAGGCAGCACCAGCTTGCATTCCCACCAACAGTACAGCAGGGTTCCCCTTTCTCCACATCCCCGCCAACATCTGTAGTTTCCTGACTTGTTAATTTTAGCCATTCTGAGCGGTGTAAGGTGGTATCTCATTGAGGTTTTGATTTGGATTTCCTTGATGCCGAGCAATGTTGAATACTTTTTCATGTGTCTGTTGGCCATTTGGAAGTCTTCTTTGGAAAAATGTCTGTTCATATCTTTTGCCCATTTCTTGATTGGATTATTTGTTCTTTGGGTGTTGAGTTTGATAAGTTCTTTATAGATTTTGGATACTAGCCCTTTATCTGATATGTCATTTGCAAATATCTTCTCCCATTCTGTCAGTTGTCTTTTGGTTTTGTTGACTGTTTCTTTTGCTGTGCAAAAGCTTTTTTCTTGATGAAGTCCCAATAGTTCATTTTTGCCCTTGCTTCCCTTGACTTTGGCAATGTTTCTAGGAAGAATTTGCTGCAGCTGAGGTCGAAAAGGTTGCTGCCTGTGTTCTCCTTTAGGATTTTGATGGACTCCTGTCTCACATTGAGGTCTTTCATCCATTTTGAGTCTATTTTTGTGTGTCTTATGGTTTGGGTGCAATTATAAATGGGATCGACTCCTTAATTTCTCTTTCTTCTGTCTTCTTGTTGGTGTATAGGAATGTCACTGATTTCTGGGCATTGATTTTATATCCTGCCACTTCACTGAATTCCTGTATGAGCTCTAGCAGTTTTGGGGTGGAGTCTTTGGGTTTTCCACATAAACTATCATATCATCTGCAAACAGTGAGAGTTTGACTTCTTCTTTGCCGATTTGGATGCCTTTTATTTCTTTTTGGTTGTCTGACTGCTGTGGCTAGGACTTCTAATACTATGTTGAGTAGCAGTGGTGATAGTGGACATCCCTGCCGTGTTCCTGACCTTAGGGGGACAGCTCTCAGTTTTTCCCCATTGAGAATGATATTCGCTGTGGGTTTTTCATAGATGGCTCTATGATATTGAGGTATGTATCCTCTATCCCTATACTCTGAAGAGTTTTGATCAAGAAAGGATGCTGTCCTTTGTCAAATGCTTTTTCTGCATCTACTTAGAGGATCATATGACTCTTGTTCTTTCTTTTATTAATGTATTGTATCACATTGATTGATTTGTGGATGTTGAACCAACCTTGCAGCCCAGGGATAAATCCCACTTGGTCGTGGTGAATAATCCTTTAAATGTACCGTTGATCCTATTGGCTAGTATTTTGGTGAGAATTTTTGCATCCATGTTCATCAAGGATATTGGTCTGTAATTCTCCTTTTTGATGGGGTCTTTGTCTGGTTTGGGGAACAAGGTAATGGTGGCCTCATAAAATGAGTTTGGAAGTTTTCCTTCCATTTCTATTTTTTGGAACAGCTTCAGAAGAATAGGTATTAATTCTTCTTTAAATGTTTGGTAGAATTCCCCTGGGAAGCCATCTGGCCCTGGGGTTTTGTTTGTTGGGAGATTTTTGATGACTGCTTCAATTTTCTTAGTGGTTATAGGTCTATTCAGGTTTTCTATTTCTTCCTGGTTCAGTTTTGGTAGTTGATACATCTCTAGGAATGCATCCATTTCTTCCAGATTATCTAATTTGCTGGCATATAGTTGCTCATAATATGTTTTTATAATTGTTTGTATTTCTTTGGTGTTGGTTGTGATCGCTCCTCTTTCATTCATGATTTTATTTATTTGGGTCCTTTCTCTTTTCTTTTTGATATGGTCTGGCCAGAGGTTTATCAATCTTATTAATTCTTTCAAAGAACCAGCTCCGAGTTTCATTGATCTGTTCTACTGTTCTTTTGGTTTCTATTTCATTGATTTCTGCTCTGATCTTTATTATTTCTCTTCTCCTGCTGGGTTTAGGCTTTATTTGCTGTTTTTTCTCTAGCTTCTTTAGGTGTACGGTTAGGTTGTGTATTTGAGACCTTTCCTGTTTCTTGAGAAAGGCTTGTATTGCTATATACTTTCCTCTTAGGACTGCCTTTGCTGCATCCCAAAGATTTTGAACAATTGTGTTTTCATTTTCATTGGTTTCCATGAATTTTTTTAATTCTTCTTTAAATTCCTGGTTGACCCATTCATTCTTTAGTAGGATGCTCTTTAGCCTCCATGTATTTGAGTTCTTTCCGACTTTCCTCTTGTGATTGAGATCTAGTTTCAAAGCATTGTGGTCTGAAAATAGGCAGGGAATGATCCCAATCTTTTGGTACTGGTTGAGACCTGATTTGTGACCTAGGATGTGATCTATTCTGGAGAATGTTCCATGGGCACTAGAGAAGAATGTGTATTCCATTGCTTTGGGATGGAATGTTCTGAATATGTCTGAGAAGTCCATTTGGTCCAGTGTGTCATTTAAAGTCTTTATTTCCTTGTTGATCTTTTGCTTAGACGATCTGTCCATTTCAGTGAGGGGGGTGTTAAAGTCCCCCACTATTATTGTGTTGTTGTTGATGTGTTTCTTTGCTTTTGTTATTAATTGCCTTATATAATTGGCTGCTCCCATGTTAGGGGCATAGATATTTACAATTGTTAGATCTTCTTGTTGGATAGACCCTTTAAGTAGGATATAGTGTCCTTCCTCATCTCTTATTACAGTCTTTGGTTTAAAATCTAATTTGTCTGATAGAAGGATTGCCACCCCAGCTTTCTTTTGGTGTCCATTAGCATGGTAAATTGTTTTCCACTCCTTGCTTTCAATCTGGGGGTGTCTTTGGGTCTAAATTGAGTCTCTTGCAGACAGCATATTGATGGGTCTTGTTTTTTTATCCAATCTGATACCCTGTGTCTTTTGATTGGGGCATTCAGCCCACTTACATTCAGGGTAACTATTGAAAGATATGAATTTAGTGCCATTGTATTGCCTGTAAGGTGACTGTTACTGTATATTGTCTGTGTTCCTTTCTGGTCTATGTTACTTTTAGGCTCTCTCTTTGCTTAGAGAGCCTTTCAATATTTCTTGTAGGGCTGGTTTCGTGTTTGCAAATTCCTTTAGTTTTTGTTTTCCTGGAAATTTATATCTCTCCTTCTATTTTCAATGACAGCCTAGCTGGATATAGTATTCTTGGCTGCATATTTTTCTCATTTAGTGCTCTGAATATATCATGCCAGTCCTTTCTGGTCTGCCAGGTCTCTGTGGATAGGTCTGTTGCCAATCTAATGTTTCTACCATTGTAGGTTACATATCTCTTCTCCCGAGCTGCTTTCAGGATTTTCTCTTTGTCTCTGAGTCTCTTAAGTTTTACTATTAGATGTCGGGGTGTTGACCTATTTTTATTGATTTTGAGGGGGCTTCTCTGTGCCTCCTGGAATTTGATGCCTGTTTCCTTTCCCAAATTAGGGAACTTCTCTGCTATAATTTGCTCCAATATACCTTCTGCCCCTCTCTTTCTTCTTCTTCTGGGATCCCGATTATTCAAATATTGTTTTGTCTTATGGTATCACTTATCTCTTGAATTCTGCCCTTGTGATCCAGTAGTTGTTTATCTCTCTTTTTCTCAGCTTCTTTATTTTCCATCATTTGGTCTTCTATATCACTAGTTCTCCCTTCTGCCCCATTTATCCTAGCAGTTAGAGCCTCCATTTTTGATTGCACCTCATTAATAGCCTTTTTGATTTCAGCTTGGTTAGATTTTAGTTCTTTTATTTCTCCGGAAAGTGTTTCTCTAATATATTCCATGCTTTTTTCAAGCCCAGCTAGTATCTTTAAAATCGTCATTCTGAACTCCAGTTCAGACATCTTACTAATGTCCATATTGATTAGGTCCCTGGCAGTCGGTACTGCCTCTTGTTCTTTTTTTGAGGTGATTTTTTCTGTCTTGTCATTTTGTCCAGGGGATAATAGATGAATGAGAGAACAAAATGCTAACAGGGTAACAACAACCCCAGAAAAATATACACTAAACAAATCAGATGAGACCTGAACCTGGGGGAAAAGAAAGGGAAAGGAAGAAAAAAAAAAAAAAAAAAAGAAAAAGAAAAAGATAAAAAAAATAATCAAATGTGATCAGGCTGGTGCATAGATCAGTGTCACACACTAGATTTTGGGTGTATTTTGGTCTGTTAGAAGGAAGTGCCTCCCAAAATTTTAAAGAAAGAAAAAGTTATATATGTATAAAAATAAGGGTTAGGGGCGCCTGGGTGGCTCAGTCGTTAAGCGTCTGCCTTCGGCTCAGGTCATGATCCCAGGGTCCTGGGATCGAGTCCCACATCGGGCTCCCTGCTCGGCGGGAAGCCTGCTTCTCCCTCTCCCACTCCCCCTGCTTGTGTTCCCTCTCTCGCTGTGTCTCTCTCTGTCAAATAAATAAATAAAATCTTTAAAAAAATAAAAATAAAAATAAAAATAAGGGTTGATATGATGAAGGGATGGAATATGACTGTAAAGATGAAAATTATAAAAGATTTTATAAGAGGAATTTATAAGTTGGTTGAAAAAAGAAAGAAGAGGAATAAAAAAAAAAAGGGGGAGAGAATGTGATCAGGCAGGAGACTAGAGCAAAGCCATACACTAGAGATTTAGGGTATATTTTGGTCTGTTAGAAGAAACTGTATACCAAAATTTTAAAGAGTGAACAACTTAAATATATACCAAAAATATGGTTAAATATTATGGAGGGATAGAATATGACTCTAAAAATGAAAAATAAAAATTTTTTTAAAAAGGATTGATAAGATGTTGGTTGAGAAGGGGAAAAAGAATAACTCAAAAAAGAAAAAAAAGAAAATTTAAAAAATTAACTTTGCGAGAGTAAAGAATCAGGGGGGAAAAAAGCCATGAATTCTATTTGCAGTATTCCTTAGTGCTGGTGTGCTGCCATTCTCATTGATCGGCAAACTTGGTCTTGGCTGGATGTTCTTGCTGATCTTCTGGGGGAGGGGCCTGTTGCTGTGGTTCTCAAATATCTTTGCCGGAGGCGGAATTGCCCTGCCCTTGCCAGGGGTCGGGCTAAGTAATCTGCTCAGGTTTGCTCTCCATAGCAGTTTTCTGTACAGCTTTGGAGGACAAGAGTGAAAATGGCGGCCTCCCAATCTCTGCCCCGGAGGCACCGAGAACCCGGGGCCCCACTCCTCAGTGAGCCCCCAGAGAAAAGCAGTCAATCACTCCCGTCTTCCCGGTCTCTGGCTGTACTCCGTGCTCACCCGGCCTGTTACTGAGCATTTCTGTCTCTGGCACATCACCGCATTTGGAGTCTCCAAACCCAGCAGATCACTGTGGTGCACTCCCCTGCCGCTCCTCCGGGGGGAGGAAGGGGAGTCTCCCCGGATCTGCCACTTGTTGGTTCCCTGCTAGAAGAGCAGTGGCCCGACTGTGCCGTGGATCACGGTTTATGGCAACCCCGAGCTGAGAGCCCACTCCTCTGCTCCGTCTCTGCAGCTGGCTTCCCCGCTCTGATACCTGGGAGCTTTGACACACTCAGGCACCCACGGTCTTTCTGTGACCCCGAGGGTCCTGAGACCACACTTTCCCAGTGAGTGTTCTACTTCCCGCTTAGCCACCGGAGCAACATCCCTCAGCGGAGCAGACTTCTAAAAGTTCTGAAATTGTGCTCCGCTGCTCTATCACTTGCAAGTAGCGGCTGATGGAGGCCCCCTCCCCCCCCACGCTGTCTATCTTCCCGTATATCGCCTCGGATTCATTTCTCTGCACGTCCTACTTTCCAGAAAGTGGTCGCTTTTCTGTTCAGAGAGTTGCTGCTATTCTTTTCTTTGATCTCCTGTTGAGTTTGTAGGTGTTCAGAATCATTTGATACCTATCTAGCTGAATTCCTGGGACCAGATGAAATTTAGGTCTCTTACTCCTCCACCATCTTGCTCCTCCCCCTCAAATCATTTGTTTCTGATCTGACCCACGCTGGATTTGACTTTCCAGAGGATTAAGGAGGTTAAGAAGGGCATTGTCTTCAGAGCCTTTTGGAATGCTGAGTACCAGTCTTCCTGTGGTGAAGTGAGCAATTGTGACTCTATTAAACTAAAAATCTTTTGCACACTTTCCTTGTTTTTGATAACCTTGATAGTTTTAAGGAGTACTAGTCAGGTATTTTGTAGAATTGGGATTTGTATGATGATTTTATCATGATTAGACTGGGGTAATGTGTTTTTAAGAAAAAAAATCACTAAGATTTTTTTGACACTAAGTGTCATCCCCATTACTTCATGTCAAATGTCTATGCTATTAATATGATTTAGCAATACTGATGTTAACTTTGATCATTTGACTTAGGTAGTGTTTGTCAGATTTCTCCACTGTAAAGTTACTCTTCCCCAACCCCCATTTCCATGCTGTGCACTTTGGAAGATAGTCACTAGGTGCAAAGTTAAGATGTGAGAAGTTATGTTCTATCTCCTTGAGTGTAAAGTATCTACATAAATTATTTGGAATTATTCTGTATAAAAGATGTGTCTATTATTCCCACTCATTTATTTATCAATCATTTATTTTTCTCTGTATGGACTCATGAATATTTATTTTATATTTTGGATAATAATTCATTATTCATTTATTTTCTTGCTCAAATTATTTTAGCTTTGGCAGTTGGTTCATGTGTCCCTTTGACATCCTTTCATGGTTTTGTTTTTTGAGTATCTCATTGCTTTCTGGCATTACAAGCTCTCCACACTCATTTGTATATTCTGCGTTTTAGTCCTAGAATCAGCTAGATCTCTAAAGAGATCTGGATCCTTTTATTGGAGAATGGTAGGAGAAACTAAGATGTAGGTACTGGTCAAACTTGTTATTTTTAAAATGAAATCTAATATTTTTTTTTAAATTACTGGGATTGCTTAGATAATTCTCTATGTACCTTTAAAAGATGTATAATTAGGAAAAGTTTTCAATTAGCAATAATCGCACCTCGGATAAACCTCATTGGCTATGATACTGCCACTGTATAATTAAATATGTACTAAGTCCTACCTAATGAAACATTAGAAAATAGTGCCTATTTCATGGTTTTTACATATATTTGTTAGAAAATCATTTAAAATTACAATTAAACACTTGATGATTATTAATATCTGGCAGGCAATGTAGTATTTCTATGACTTATTTCATTAAATCTATATTCAAATCAATGAGGTAAGTATATTCTTATCTCCATTTAACAGATAAGAGAACTATAACTTAGTGAGTTTATACAGATATAAAATATTTGAAATTTGTCAACATATTTTTTCCATTAATAATTACAGGAAGATCTAAGGAAATTAGGTACAACATTTAAAAAATATCTAAATTGATTGCATTTAGTTGAACATTGCGATGGTTAATTTTATGTGTCAACCTGACCTGACCACAGGGTGCCCAGATTAAATGTTACTTCCAGGCGTGTCTGTGAAGGTGTTTCCTGATGATATTAGCATTTGGATCAGTAGACTCAATAAAGTATATTGCCTTTCCCAAACTGGGCAGGCATCAGCCAAACTGTTGAGGGCCTGAGTAGCACAAAAACTAAAGAAATGGAGGACTTGCTCCTTTTCTGCCTACCTGCTGAGCTGGGATGTTGGTTTTCTCCTGTTCTTGGACTGGGATTTATACCATCCACTCCCCTCATTCTCATGCCTTTGGATTCTAGACTAGAATTACACCACTGGCTCCCTGGGTCTCTGGCTTGCAGATAGCATATCATGAAACTTCTCAGCCTCCGTAATTGTGTGAGCCAATTCCTCATAATGAATTGCCATAATACATAGATAGATATATAGATATATCTCCCATTGGTTCTGTTTCTCTGGAGAACCCTGGTTAATTTAGTTTTCAAATTCTATAGCTTAAAAAAAGATAATAAAGTCCAAAGAAGTATCCAATGATTTATTTCTTATGTACTAGTGTGCACAATAATTTATAAATAATAATTACTTAGTAGAAAGAAAGAAAGAAAGAAAGAAAGAAAGAAGAAAGAAAGAAAGAAAGAAAGAAAGAAAGAAAGAAAGAAGAAAGAAAGAAAGAAAGAAAAGAAAGAAAGAAAGAAAGAATCTGACAATTTCATGAGAAATTGAAAGAATAGGAAAAAATATTTAAAATACAACACAATAGACTGGTAATAAATTCCTTACTTTTCATTTTATCATTTGGTTGTATCTGTGGCCTTTCCAATAGAAAAATAAGAAACTCATCTGTTTTAGTGGATGTATAAACCAAGTTCACTTCACTCTAGTTTCTGCCTAAGGGATAATTGGTTGGTCACTTACAAGCTGAATTTAAGAAAATGAAGGACTAATAATGTTGTTGGAAGACTGAAATGAGTTCAGATAAGAGACAGAAATGCTTTTTAAAGTTAATTATGTTTGCTTTTCCTTTTCCCTTGGTGTTCATTACCTTTAAATGGAGCCACACAATGGTAGAAGTAATTACCAGGTTGGTCAATGCAGGTAGCTCCATTCTTGCATGGATGTGAAGCACACAAATCTGTATTTATTTCATATCTTGAAACTTTGAAAAAATAATCAAAAGATTTTATGTTTTAATAAGGTAACCAAGTGCCAGGTTATAGTTCTTAAATTTGCCCAAATCTTTTAATCCATTTGGGGTGATATTTGAAACTAAACTCCTCAGATAAAAATGCCACATATATTAGTGTCAGAATCCATTCATTTCACCTTACTACAAACTGCAACAAGTTCTCTTGGAATTACTAAATGCAGACTAATCTCCTCTGAATTGGTAAGCATTCAAAGTCTGCTTAGATGTGAAATAATTTATCTTCTGCTTTGGATTCTAGAGACAGAATAGATGTTTCAAGTTACTGGGATACAAATCAAATGTTAATCTAAGAAAATATAAAAGGAACAAAAAGGAAATAGTAGTGAATCAATAGCATCCTGATGTATGTCCCCCAGGGCTAAATGTTTTTTTTTTACAAGGCACATTTGTCAAATGTTACTTACCAATAAAGCCAGGGGGACACAAGCATTTGTATTTATCCATGAACTCTCTAGTTGTAGTGTTATGGAGGCAGGGTGATGAGTCACATTTCTTTTTATTAATTTCAAAAAGCAGGTCTATATGGAAAGAAAATAAATCAGAAATATTCATTAACTATATAATTTTAACATTTTCTTTTTTTCTTCTTCTTTTTTTAAAGTAATCTATATGCCCAAAGTGGGACTCAAACTCACAACCCCGGGATCAAGAGTTGCATGTTCTATGGACTGAGCCAGCCAGGCACCCCTTAACATTTTCTTTTAACTAGTTCTGCAGTGCAGATTTCCCATGAATGCTCCACTTAGAACTGTGTTTCTAAAGCCGACTTTCATAGTATGTCATTTGGATTGTTTGTTAATTTGCAAAGAAAATTTAAAATTTAAAAACATAGCCTAAACTGACACTGAATTGATTCTTAAGATTTTGAAAGCTATTTTTTTCTTTTTGGCCAATTTTGAATAAGAATAGAAAAGTTGGCATTGACACATAACACATGGTATTTGCAAATTAGATGAATGGAAATCTTTCTAATATTCTTAAATATTTTTCTCTAAAATCGTGAAATGAATCTGGGCTGGAGAGAAATTAATGCAATAGATATCTAAATAGGAAAGAACATACCTACCTCAATAGAAAATCTATTTGTATTATTATGATCACTAACAAAGTATTAAGTGAAAATATGACATTAGAACATCAAGGTAAACTGAGGAAAATGTGAAAATTAAAAATAATAATATGAGTGAATAAATACTTTGTTTAAACCTTAAAATTACTTTTTTGGTAATTTTCCTTATGAATCAACTTTGTGAGAAAAAAATGGCACACTTAAAAACCTTGGTTTGTTCTTTATAGCTGGGGATATGCCAAAATTCACTTCTTCAAAAGACCTTGTTTTTTGCTCTGTGTCATACAATTTTAAGAAATTATCCTGAATTTTTGTTGATGATAAGTAGTACATTAAATTTTGATAAGTGGCCACACAGTATCTGAAGATGATCATTCTTAAGGTTAACCACATAAAACCAGTTTCTCAGATTTAATAAGAAAAAAAAACAGCTGTTCCATTCATGGTTTTCAAGACAAATATGACTTTCTTATTGCCTAAAGATTATGCAGTGCTTTATTCTTGAATCAATCATTCACACAGAAATAGAATTAGGGACAGTTTTGAGAAGATAGATCTTGGACAACATTTTGGCTTGTAATGATGGCAGCCTGATAGTATTTGCTTGCATATAAAGTATTGAGAGTCTTAGTACTTTTTCCAATCTTGGAAAACAAAGGTCTATTATTAGAGTTTCCTCCTAAAGTAAAAAACTATAAATATTTAAAAACTTAAACAGCTCTTTACCAAAATAAATGATATATATTAACAAGGGCTACTATAAGAGTTACCACGGTAACAGAATGGAATATGGTATAAATAGAAATATTACAAGTTGTAAATATAAGTGTAATGCAGGTGCCTGGGGGGCACAGTTAGTTAAGCACCAGACTCTTGGTTTTGGCTCAGGTTGTGATCTTAGGGTCCTGAGATCGAGCCCCATGGCAGCCACCTCCGTGCTCAGCATGGAGTCTGCCTAAGCTTCTCTCTCCCAATCTCTCTCTGCCCCTCCCCCACTCACATGTGCACTCTCTCAAATAAATCTTAAAAAAATAATAAATATAAGTGTAATGGACTTATAGTTGATAAACCTAAAAAAAAAACTGGTTTATTTACAAAAGCAAAATATTCATTCAACACTAAATATATCTGTTTCTGTGATTATGTGAAGATATAGTAAAATAATCAAAGCAGATGTTATATATTCAAATGTTCTCCTGGAAAAAGAAATTAATGTGAATGTCTACCAGATGAATTGTACCTTCTAAAAATAAGGAGTTACTTCCACCTCAAATTAACCTTCAGGTATCATACTTTTGGTTAGCATGTGTGCCTACCTTGAAATCCATTCTGACACAGGCAGTTAAGGTGCTGTAAAGATCAACATAAGTGCCCCCAATTGCACAGGCATCACTTAGGTACTCATCTACCTCAATCTCACAGTTATTATTTCGAAACAAGCAAAGGATTCACTTCATTATAAATGTGTCACTGATACAACTTGCAGCTAAGTCTAAGATCATGTTCAGAATATATGAGATTTTCAACTTGTCTGCAAAAATCAACACTTTGCCTCATGCTATCAACTAGGTATTTATTCTTTCTGTTATTGTTCAATGTGACTACAACTGTGGCTTTATTCTCATCTTAGTGAACCTAGGAGAATTCAAAATTTACATTATTTCCTTAAAATTAAACACATACATGACCATTTATATATGATTGCCTAATGTTAACCAAATTGACTTTCTCTGATGCCTTTTCTTCAAAAACAGTCTGTTATATATATATATTTGAATCCTTTCTGCAGTTCTTTAAAAACAAATCAAAAACAGAAATGAAAACCTTCTCAGCTCCCTGTTTTTTTAAGTTACTGTTGGCTTGCAAATTGGCCCATGTACATGGAGGGCAAGGAGAGACAGTAGAAAGAGGTAGACCACTCCAGATTGGTAGGTGGTAAGTTTAATAATAAGGGAACTTTCCCACAAGGCTTGTCTTGGGCTGCCACAAGAACAGTAGATTTCTACATCTACCTTCCAGAATCTTAACTTTATTTATAGTCTATAACTTGGTTCAGTCATGTATTCAATACAGATAATCTCAACAACACCTTCCTCTTTCAAGGTTATATCCTTAAAACAGCTCCCAGTGTGACAGTAGTGGGTGGCATATATATCCTAGGGACAGAGGAGTGGGTAAGGTGCCTCCAAATGCCCCTGTATAACATGAGGGTCAACAAGCAGTCACATCCTCTCAATAATCTCCTTCAGCAATTACTGTAAACTAAATTTATTCACTATGCAATGGAAAAAAGAGTCTCTTCAATAAATGGTGCTTGGGAAAATTGGACAGCTATATACAGAAGAATGAAACTCGACCATTCTCTAACACCATACACAAAGATAAACTCAAAATGGATGAAAGACCTCAATGTGAGACAGGAATCCATCAAAATCCTAGAGGAGAACATAGGCAGTAACCCCTTCGACATCGGCCAAGATACATCTCCAAAGACTAGTGAAACAAAAGCAAAAATGAACTTTTGGGACTTCATCAAGATAAAAAGCTTCTGCACAGCAAAGGAAACAGTCAATAAAACAAAGAGGCAACCCACAGAATGGGAGAAGGTATTTACAAATGACACTACAGATAAAGGGCTGGTACCCAAGATCTATAAAGAACTTCTCAAACTCAACACCAAAAAAACAAATAATCAAGTCAAAAAATGGGCAGAAGACTTGAACAGACACTTCTCCAAAGAAGACATAAAAATGGCTAACAGACACATGAAAAAATGTTCATCATCATTAGCCATCAGGGAAATTCAAATCAAAACCACATTGGGATACCACCTTACACAGTTAGCATGGCAAAAATTGACAAGGCAAGAAACAACAAATGTTGGAGAGGTTGTGGAGAAAGGGGAACCCTCTTACACTGTTGGTGGGAATGCAAGTTGGTACAGCTACTTTGGAAAACAATAGGGAGGTGCCTCAAAAAATTAAAAATAGAGCTACCCTTTGACCCAGCAATTGCACTACTGGGTATTTACCCCAAAGACACAGATGTAGTGAAAAGAAGGGCCATATGCACCTCAATGTTCAGAGCAGCAATGTCCACAATAGCCAAACTGTGGAAAGAGCCAAGATGCCCTTCAACAGATGAATGGATAAAGAAGATGTGGTCCATATATACAATGGAATATTACTCAGCCATCAGAAAGGATGAATACCCAACTTTTACATCAACATGGATGGGACTGGAGGAGATTATGCTAAGTGAAGCAGAGAAAGTCCATTATCATATGGTTTCTCTTATTTGTGTAACATAAGGAATAGCATGGAGGACATTAGGAGAAGGAAGGGAAAAATGAAGGGGGGAAATTGGAGGGGGAGACGAACCATGAGAGACAATGGACTCTGAGAAACAGACTGAGGGTTTTGGAGGGGAGGGGAGTGGGAGGATGGGTTGGCCCGGTGGTGGGTATTAAGGAGGGCACATATTGCATGGAGCACTGGGTGTTATACGAAAACAATGAATCATGGATCACTACATCAAAAACTAATGATGTACTGTATGGTGACTAACATAACATAATAAAATTAAATTAAATTAAAAAAATAAAGTAATTCACAAATTAGACAATTTCTAAGTAAAAAAGATACGATTTTTTGCAAAATTATTTAAGGAAAGAACATGTAATGGAATTTGTCTCTTACTTACTTGCACTATTCATCCTCTGAACTCCCTTTTGCATATGGATAATTAACTACTTACTAATTCTTTAATAAAAGTTAGAGACTATCTCTCATAAAAGAAGATGAAAATGCAAGTTACCCCTTTCCCGGTCTCAGGTACCCCAAAATGTGGGTATGCAACCAAAAGTTGACTAATATATCATGGACCCACCACAGACTTTGAAAGTAAGCTGGTGCAGGGATGGAGAACTCATTTGTTTTGCAGGTGGCAACATCAGGACAACCATTCCAATTTTCGAGGGCCCTACTGACAACACTTCCTCAGTGTTACCTAGGGTCAATGCCATCCATCCCTACTGACATTGTGATAATATATGATGTTTCCTTATCTGCTGTCTAGACTCTGTCGTTTATGCCAATTTTCCAGATTTGATTCTAGAAGCTCCTACAGGTCCTACATGTAATGTTCTTTTAATAAACTCTAAATTAAATAATTTTCTTGTTAAACCACCCTGAATATATCTCTAATACCCACAGTGAATAACTCCATTACTAGTACGTACAACAATTTTTTTGCCATTATTATTAAATATTTATATTTCAATTTTACAGATAAAGCAATAGGGGGAAAAAAACTAAAAAGTTTTCAAATATTTGTAGTAAATTATCATTAATGTTAACAAATCATTAATGCTAATCTATATTTCATTTCTTCTATTTTCAGGGGCAAAGAAGGTCATAACCACCAGCCCTTGAAGCTAGGGATATTGGTTTATACTTTCTTTTGCTGTATTTGCCTGGTTTTGCATCCTGGGTAATAGTGATCTCACTGAATTTCTTAGAAAGTTTTCAATCTTCTTCTCCTTATAGAAAGAACTGTAAAGAGGACACAGAGAAAAGGGAAATCTTGTGTACTGTTGGTGGGACTATAAATTGGTGCAACATTGCAGAAAACAGTATGGAGTTTCCTCAAAAATTAAAAAAACCAAAACATATTGTTCAGTAATTCTATTACTATTTACCTAAAGAAAATGAAAATGCTAATTCCAAGAGATATATGCACCCCTATGTTTATTGCAGCATTATTTATAATAGCCAAGATATGGAAGTGTCCATTGATAGATAAGTAAATACAGACATGGTATCTCTCTCTCTCTTTCTATTATCTATCTATAATGAAATATTACTCAGCCATAAAAATGATGAGATATTGTCATTTGGAACTACAAGAATGGACCTAGAGGGTATTATGCTAAGGGAAATAAGTCAGACAGAAAAAAAAAATACTTTTATTTCCCCAAATATCATTTATATGTGGAATTAAAAAAAACAAACAAATGAATAAACAAACAAACAAAAAAACAGAAACAGACTCATAAATACAGAGACAAAGTGGTGGTTGCCAGAGGGGAGGGAGACAGGGGATGAAATAGGTAAAGGGGATTAAAAGGTACAAACTTCCAGTTATAAAATAAAGAGGTCACAAAGATGAAAAGTACAGTATAGGGAACATAGTCAATAATATTGTAATAATTTTGTATGGTGACAGAT